>NW_001889895.1:498000-501000 GCF_000143565.1 Laccaria bicolor S238N-H82
GAGCTATTTTAATTATTCTAATATTATTTTATATTACTATATTACTTATTTAATCCTTTGTACCCATCTTAATAGTGGAGATTCAATGTTGGATATATTCCAGACAAATGTGAAGTAAATTGAAGTACAATAATGCCACTAATCAACCAATCCCGCACCTGCTGAGGAAATGACCAGAGTGAAATCAATGTGAGGTAGCTTTGCACATGCCACAGCTACCTGATTTGGCATGGTGGGAATAATACCATCTGCCATCAAAATGAGAATACGACCGTATTCTCGTTGCCGAACAGAGCCTAATGAATATCGCAATGATATTGCCCATGTGCCTAATGAAATTTCCAATGATATTGCCCAAGAGGCTAATGAAATTTCCAATGATAATTCCCAAATAGCTAATGAATATCGCAATGATATTGCCCACAACCCTAATGAAATTCCCAATGATATTGCCCAGTTAGCTAATGAAAATCGCAATGATATTGCCCACATGCCTAATGAAATTTCCAATGATATTGCCCAAGAGGCTAATGAAATTTCCAATGATAATTCCCAAATAGCTAATGAAAATCACAATGATATTGCCCAGGTGCTTAATGAAATTCCTAATGATATTGCCCAAGAGGCTAATGAAAATTGCAATGATATTGCCAAGGTGGCTAATGAAATTTCCAATGATAATTCCCAAATAGTTAATGAAAATCGCAATGATATCAGTCAAGTAGCTAATGAAATTTCCAATGATATTGCCCAACTAAGCTAATGAAAATTGCAATGATATTGCCCAGGTGCCTAATGAAATTCCCAATGATATTGCCCAAGTGGCTAATGAAATTTCCAATGATAATTTCCAAATAGCTAATGAAAATCACAATGATATCAGTCAAGTAGCTAATGAAATTTCCAATGATATTGCCCAAGTGGCTAATGAAAATCGCAATGATATTGACCAGGTACATAATGAGATGGAGGTCTAAGGCCTTGCCTACAATTAATGAAAAAAAGCGCAGGCTTTATAATAATGAAAAGACATGGCAACTGGAATGATTCCTTATCATAAAGACTGTGGACTTATACACAATGACCTCTAGGCAGTTACCTTATTTATACGATAAAAGTGGTAGCCACCAGTCTTGGGTGATATACGAGGTCATTGGCGAAGCACCTTGGGTGATAGACAAGGTGTTTCTCCAAAAGTACAAGATTGACTATTTGGCATATGATGAACAGGCGTACACCAGTGCTGCTCATGACGATGTCTACCAGCATGTGAATAGCCAAGGTATGTGTTTCATCTTCGTCCCATCCATTCATAGTTTTTTTTTTCAAACCGATTCATACAGGAAAATTTATCCCTACTTGGTGAACCCCAGGCATCTCCACCTCGGATCTGCTGGAACACGTCATTTCTGGATATTGAAAATACGATTTTGACGAGAAACTTACAAAAATGGGACATGCTGAGCTCTGTGCAGAAGGAAGTGACTACGATGACATTCATTATGCCATCCGTTGTGAAAGTGAAACCACTAGTCCCATTTTCCCGACAAGAAGCAAAATTGAACAATGGCAAGAATTGATACCCATGTAGTAATTATTTCTCCATCCTTATCTGAGGTCTTTACACTCCCTGGTATATTCCATATGGAATCCATATGGAATGGGTGGATTCCACCATCATTCCATGGATTCCATATGGAATATTTTTATGTGAGTCCCCAGCTATTTTTTTATTCCATAGTCACTATGGATTCCATATGATTCCATATGGAATATGGATGGAATGATGGATTCCATGGACTATTCCAGGTGGATTCCATCTGGATTCCAGCCATAGATTAATTAATGACCATTATACCATTATAATACAGTATTTATAATGTCCTTACTATATTTAGGTAAAAATTAAATTTTACACTTAAGAGGATTGAACCCTCAACAACGTGAGCAATAGCAGGGCTCAAGTCAACTGAGCCACGCAGGCATTATTACATGGTAAACTAAAGGTCTATGTATACCGCTCTCGGTCACATCGCGTCGCAAACGTGACAGCTTTGGCTGGAACGTTGCCATGTCGTTTCTTCCCTCCCACCACCACCATCACCCTCCACCACCGCTGTCTCAAACCACCACCGCTCACGACAACGGTGATGCAGACGATGCACGTTGCCGTGCCCAGGTAAGCAGCAACCCCTCCCACCTCCCCTTTTGACCAAAACAACGCCCAGCAACCACCCGTGGCCCACGAACAGCAAAACAAAGCCCACCAGCCACCACCCGGCACCCACAAATGGCGACCCAGCCCCACGGATGCCAAAACGAGCCCACCGCGCCCAACCGACGACTGTGACCGCCCCCAACCAAGATGAGCGCCCACCAACGTGAACGACCGCCCACGCACGAAGACCAGCACCGATGAAAACGACCGCCCACAGACGTAAACAACTGCCCAGGACAATGATAGCCCATGAACGGGGACCGCCGCCCACGAAAACGACCACCCAGGACGATGATAGCCCACGAACAGGGACCGCCGCCCACGAAAACGACCGCCCACACACGTGAACGACCCCCCAGCAACATGAGCACCCCAAAAACGACAACACGCCCACGAACGACAACACCGACCGCCCAATTACAACGACCACCAACGGACGACGAGCGCCCATGGACGATGACCACCCCCGTTGATAAACGGAGACGACCGCCCATGAAAGTGAACGGAAACGGGCAATGACGAGCCCAGGTGAGTCCCCCTCCCTCATCATTCCACCCACTTCCTCCTCCTCCATCATTCCACCCACTTCCCCCCCCCTCCATCCCCTTCCCCCCATTGCCCCCCCTCCTCCCATTGCTCCCCCTCCCCTTCCTTTCCTTCCATTTGCTCCCCTCTGCTCCCCATCCCTCCAGTGTCCCCCTTCCTTCAATACTCCCCACCACTCTCTCCCTCTCCACCACACCCACTCCCCTTCATCACTTCCCCCTCCCTCCCCCTCTCCT
>NW_001889895.1:504723-506316 GCF_000143565.1 Laccaria bicolor S238N-H82
CCAATGCAACTTGTCATGTCTTTCAATACCAAGACCATTTGTCATTGTCCAAACCTTCACCACTGGGGTCAGCCTTGAGTAGATTGATTTAAAGGTACCAAAAGTGAATTAAATAGATGGTTGGTCCTGTCTGTTTTTCAACGTCAATCCAGGATTCATATGAAGCACACCCTTTGATTAGATAGGATAGTGGCTTCCCATGTGAAAAGACATGACAGATTGCAAGTATGGAAAACAGCCATGGACCTGACATCAAAAGCAACTATTCATAAGTGGCAGAATGTCAACTCATCCCCATCCTTCAATCATATCCCCAATGACCTATATATACATAGTTAACCACACTACATACTATATGTCAGAAAAGTGGACACTACAAACCATTGTAGTCTCAAAAAGTGGACACTATTAACTTTTGAAATGAAAAAAGCGGACACTTCAAACCATTGTAGTCTGAAAAAGCAGACACTACTAACTTTTGTAGTCTCAAAAAGCGGACACTACAAACCATTGTAGTCCGAAAAAATAGACACTACTAACTTTTGTAGTCTCAAAAAGCGGACACTATTAACTTTTGTAATGAGAAAAGCAGACACTACTAATTTTTGTAGTCTTTGTCTGACCTTTGTGGTCTATGTCCAACTTTTGTAGTCTATTAGTAAACTTTGTAGGCTATAACTTACTTTTGTAGTATATCAGCAATCTTTTGTAGTCTGTCAGTGTCAATTACCCTTTTAGGGCATGTACCTTCCTTTTTGGGAGAAATTTCCCATGATACAATAGTTGTAGCCCCTTCTCTTAGCTTTCTAAATCTGTTGAAATCATGTTGTTTAGTGTTCTTTTCACATAGAAAAATGCAAAAAACAAAAAAAAACGCGGCGCTTTTGAAAACCTTTTACCTCATATCTCCACAATGGAAGCACTTTAGGACATAATTCCAACTGATTCAGGAAGCTATGGTAAAGAGCTACAACTTTTGTTTTTTTACCATTTTTGGAAATTGGTCATGTGACCACCCTCCCAATGACCCATTGGATGGACCATAATATGACCTAGGGAATGAGATATTTATTGAAATTGCACAACATTAATTATGAAAAATACAATGAAAGCATCCAATATTTCTAATGAAATATTCAATGAAAGCGCAAAGCATTAATTATGAAAGAGGCAATGAATACACCTGACCTAGGGAATGAGATATTTATTGAAATTGCACAACATTAATTATGAAAAGTACAATGAAAGCATCCAATATTCCTAATGAAATATTCAATGAAAGTGCACAGCATTAATTATGAAAGAGGCAATGAATACACCTGACCTAGGGAATGAGATATTTATTGAAATTGCACAACATTAATTATGAAAAGTACAATGAAAGCATCCAATATTCCTAATGAAATATTCAATGAAAGCGCACAGCATTAATTATGAAAAAGGCAATGAATACACCTGACCTAAGGAATGAGATATTTATTGAAATTGCACAACATTAATTATGAAAAGTACAATGAAAGCATCCAATATTCCTAATGAAATATTCAATGAAAGCGCACAGCATTAATATGAAAAAGGCAATGAATACACCTA
>NW_001889895.1:506366-507354 GCF_000143565.1 Laccaria bicolor S238N-H82
TGAATCAGTTGGAATTATGTCCTAAAGTGCTTCCATTGTGGAGATATGAGGTAAAAGGTTTTCAAAAGCGCCGCGTTTTTTTTTGTTTTTTGCATTTTTCTATGTGAAAAGAACACTAAACAACATGATTTCAACAGATTTAGAAAGCTAAGAGAAGGGGCTACAACTATTGTATCATGGGAAATTTCTCCCAAAAAGGAAGGTACATGCCCTAAAAGGGTAATTGACACTGACAGACTACAAAAGATTGCTGATATACTACAAAAGTAAGTTATAGCCTACAAAGTTTACTAATAGACTACAAAAGTTGGACATAGACCACAAAGGTCAGACAAAGACTACAAAAATTAGTAGTGTCTGCTTTTCTCATTACAAAAGTTAATAGTGTCCGCTTTTTGAGACTACAAAAGTTAGTAGTGTCTATTTTTTCGGACTACAATGGTTTGTAGTGTCCGCTTTTTTCATTACAAAAGTTAATAGTGTCCGCTTTTTGAGACTACAAAAGTTAGTAGTGTCTATTTTTTCGGACTACAATGGTTTGTAGTGTCCGCTTTTTGAGACTACAAAAGTTAGTAGTGTCTGCTTTTTCAGACTACAATGGTTTGAAGTGTCCGCTTTTTTCATTTCAAAAGTTAATAGTGTCCACTTTTTGAGACTACAATGGTTTGTAGTGTCCACTTTTCTGACATATAGTATGTAGTGTGGTTAACTATGTATATATAGGTCATTGGGGATATGATTGAAGGATGGGGATGAGTTGACATTCTGCCACTTATGAATAGTTGCTTTTGATGTCAGGTCCATGGCTGTTTTCTATACTTGCAATCTGTCATGTCTTTTCACATGGGAAGCCACTATCCTATCTTTGATGTTGGTCAACCTTCCACTCAGATCAGTATCTGCTGTCCTATGTCTGACCACAGTCAATCTTCACATGACTTTTTTGGAGGGATAAATTCTCTGTCCTACCAATGCAACTTGTCATGTC
>NW_001889895.1:507438-508515 GCF_000143565.1 Laccaria bicolor S238N-H82
CGGCAAAGCCCCAATGACAGTGTACCAAGTGGAAGGCATCATTGCCTCAATCCCAGGAGTCACCGACAAGATCATCAACTGGTTTAAAGGGGAATACCGCCAGGCGAACTCTTCTGATAGGCTCAAGAAGGAGGTAATGATGCAGCAAATGATGGTGAGTGGCTTGGTAGTTATGAATTGCACCAACACTAACCCCTGGTAGCAATATTACATTAGTGCTCTGAAAACGACGGGGAAGGACAAACCCACCGACCTTGAACCCCCATGGTTCAAATTCTTGAAGAGGCCCTCTGAACTCAAGAGGGCTCTTTTAACTGGGCAGTTATCGCTGAACCCCCTGCTAAACCAATCTACAAAGATTTCCTTGCCGCATGGGATGCCCGTGGCAACGATGAGCCCAAAGTCATCACCAAACCATCTAATCCTCAGGAGAATGCAAAGGGGAAGGGCCGTGAGACTGGGACACTGTTAGGGTACCATCTCCATACTTGTCCTATCATTCTCATTTACACTCAACAAACCTTTCATTTATCTTTGTACCACCTTCCTAGTACCCATGAGTTGTATTCAACTCTACTATCACTCCAGTAGTTGTATTCTGTGACTATTGTACTCGACACGTCGACAAACACATCCAAACACGAATTGCTCTAATCGTGGGAGGGTTCAAAGGTTTGAAATCTTAAGTAAAGGCATAAATAGGTGTACGCAGAGTCCCCCAGGCACTGTGCGCCTGGAGAAACTCACAAGAAAGATGTCCATTGATGGTAGTGTTGTCCTATAATACCTATAATATGTAGAAAAGGGGAAGAGGAGGGAGGGGAATTGTCTGTTTGTGGAAATAAGAAAATGTCTGTGGGGAAAGAAAAGAAAATGTCTGTGGGGAAAAGAAAAGTTGAGTGGAGTAGAACGGAAGGATGTTGTGAGATACCAGAAAATGGGAAAGGAAGTTAATGTCCAGTAGCTTGTTGGTGAGCAGGATGACCAAACAGCATTGCATGTAGAAGAATGGGATTCTTCCGTATGTATATATGGAAGGTGTTTGATGCCCAATGCCCAGTGGCTTGAATGATGTGG
>NW_001889895.1:508565-514226 GCF_000143565.1 Laccaria bicolor S238N-H82
AAACCATTGTAGTCTCAAAAAGTGGACACTATTAACTATTGAAATGAAAAAAGCGACACTACTAACTTTTGTAGTCTGAAAAAGCAGACACTACTAACTTTTGTAGTCTCAAAAAGCGGACACTACAAACCATTGTAGTCCGAAAAAATAGACACTACTAACTTTTGTAGTCTCAAAAAGCGGACACTATTAACTTTTGTAATGAGAAAAGCAGACACTACTAATTTTTGTAGTCTTTGTCTGACCTTTGTGGTCTATGTCCAACTTTTGTAGTCTATTAGTAAACTTTGTAGGCTATAACTTACTTTTGTAGTATATCAGCAATCTTTTGTAGTCTGTCAGTGTCAATTACCCTTTTAGGGCATGTACCTTCCTTTTTGGGAGAAATTTCCCATGATACAATAGTTGTAGCCCCTTCTCTTAGCTTTCTAAATCTGTTGAAATCATGTTGTTTAGTGTTCTTTTCACATAGAAAAATGCAAAAAACAAAAAAAAACGCGGCGCTTTTGAAAACCTTTTACCTCATATCTCCACAATGGAAGCACTTTAGGACATAATTCCAACTGATTCAGGAAGCTATGGTAAAGAGCTACAACTTTTGTTTTTTTACCATTTTTGGAAATTGGTCATGTGACCACCCTCCCAATGACCCATTGGATGGACCATAATATGACCTAGGGAATGAGATATTTATTGAAATTGCACAACATTAATTATGAAAAATACAATGAAAGCATCCAATATTTCTAATGAAATATTCAATGAAAGCGCAAAGCATTAATTATGAAAAAGGCAATGAATACACCTGACCTAAGGAATGAGATATTTATTGAAATTGCACAACATTAATTATGAAAAGTACAATGAAAGCATCCAATATTCCTAATGAAATATTCAATGAAAGCGCACAGCATTAATTATGAAAAAGGCAATGAATACACCTAACCCAGTGAATGAAATACTTATTGAAAGCACACAGGCTTAATTATGAAAAGCACCCTGTGGCCTTGCCTATATTTTATGAAAAGAACATAGCCTTTATGAGAAAGAAAACACAGGACACATCTATGAAAGGCCTTTCATAAAACTTGTGGACTTATACACACAGCTCTGCAGGCAATTGCCTTGGTTTTATCATAAAAGTGGTAGCCACCAGTCCCACGAGGAGTGAGATTTCCCCCCCCCGCATTTGATGATGACAAGGCTACTGGAAGAGAAGCATGAGATGTCAAATAGTGTCAATAGACAAGGCGGTACCTTTGTTGTTGAAACCCTTGGCTGGGGTATGTCGTAGATCGGCTTGATCTGCGAGTTGTTTGAGCAAGTCGTCTGTAATGAAAAACTATCAGTAAATGTAACTTTGGAGTTTCGGCAACTTACCTGAACTTGTGGGGAAAGACATTGGCTGGCTAAGTAGAATGGACAATGCAAGATGCGGGTGTTCCGAAAGTTCCGAAACAAACAACGTGATGAATCCGAAATAGGCAATGTTGATTTTTGTTACTCCCACAGTGATTCCTTTATCTTCAACCAACATCCAAGTCGTGTTCCTCTCATATTTCCCTACCTCCACCATGCCCTCTCGCCTCGCTCAATTCCAATTTCCCCAAGGATACGGCAAAGCCCCAATGACAGTGTACCAAGTGGAAGGCATCATTGCCTCAATCCCAGGAGTCACCGACAAGATCATCAACTGGTTTAAAGGGGAATACCGCCAGGCGAACTCTTCTGATAGGCTCAAGAAGGAGGTAATGATGCAGCAAATGATGGTGAGTGGCTTGGTAGTTATGAATTGCACCAACACTAACCCCTGGTAGCAATATTACATTAGTGCTCTGAAAACGACGGGGAAGGACAAACCCACCGACCTTGAACCCCCATGGTTCAAATTCTTGAAGAGGCCCTCTGAACTCAAGAGGGCTCTTTTAACTGGGCAGTTATCGCTGAACCCCCTGCTAAACCAATCTACAAAGATTTCCTTGCCGCATGGGATGCCCGTGGCAACGATGAGCCCAAAGTCATCACCAAACCATCTAATCCTCAGGAGAATGCAAAGGGGAAGGGCCGTGAGACTGGGACACTGTTAGGGTACCATCTCCATACTTGTCCTATCATTCTCATTTACACTCAACAAACCTTTCATTTATCTTTGTACCACCTTCCTAGTACCCATGAGTTGTATTCAACTCTACTATCACTCCAGTAGTTGTATTCTGTGACTATTGTACTCGACACGTCGACAAACACATCCAAACACGAATTGCTCTAATCGTGGGAGGGTTCAAAGGTTTGAAATCTTAAGTAAAGGCATAAATAGGTGTACGCAGAGTCCCCCAGGCACTGTGCGCCTGGAGAAACTCACAAGAAAGATGTCCATTGATGGTAGTGTTGTCCTATAATACCTATAATATGTAGAAAAGGGGAAGAGGAGGGAGGGGAATTGTCTGTTTGTGGAAATAAGAAAATGTCTGTGGGGAAAGAAAAGAAAATGTCTGTGGGGAAAAGAAAAGTTGAGTGGAGTAGAACGGAAGGATGTTGTGAGATACCAGAAAATGGGAAAGGAAGTTAATGTCCAGTAGCTTGTTGGTGAGCAGGATGACCAAACAGCATTGCATGTAGAAGAATGGGATTCTTCCGTATGTATATATGGAAGGTGTTTGATGCCCAATGCCCAGTGGCTTGAATGATGTGGGGTGGTACACCAGCTTCGGCGAGGGAAGTGGCTCCGCCGGCTTGCATGGATTGGCCTGCGATATCTGATGGGAAGAAGCGGCGCAATTTGTGTATGAACCAGGAACATGTCGGCACAGTGCCAGACATACATAACCAAAGTTCTGGTTTGAAGGGGTGGAGTGTATCGCGAGAGGAGATGTAAGTTGTGAAGATGTTGTGAGGGTTTGTGGGAAGATTTGTCTTCTGAATAATGACAATGTTACCTTCAAAGAAGCGGTCGGCCTTATGGCCAGGCAGCAAAAATGAGTAGGTGGTTTGAGTAATGTCAACAGTGTGACATAGCATGATTTTACGATAGTCACGAGAGGCCACTCTGTCAGGAAAAGAGAGCTCACCGAGGCGGAAAAGCCCATGGAAACCTGTGAATAGAATAGCAAGAAACAATTTTTTGTCGTGGTGGGGAGTTGATTGCAGTTGAGACAGAACAGTGATAAGGTCATCCGTTGATAAGGGTCGCTTGCGCTGTATTGTTGTCCCAAAATGTCGACGACAGCCAGCCAAAGTGCGTGATACGAGGATGCTGTTGCGATTTTTTCGGATGTCAGGGAAATATACTTCTAGCTGATTGCAAATTCCTGAGAGATAC
Organism: Laccaria bicolor S238N-H82; assembly: GCF_000143565.1. Classification (NCBI taxonomy): domain Eukaryota; kingdom Fungi; phylum Basidiomycota; class Agaricomycetes; order Agaricales; family Hydnangiaceae; genus Laccaria; species Laccaria bicolor. The sequence goes on from NW_001889895.1 coordinate 511,885, forward strand.
GAGTTGACAGAGTCGGGTTTGATGTGGGTGGACATGTAAACAACAAAGAAACTAAGTGTTTGTTGAGTTGGTTCAATGGGAAAATCGTGGATTTTGCAAAAGGTGAGATATGAGTTCAATGTGGACGTGTATGTGAGATGAGAAGAATTGTCAATTGATAATCCAAGTGCACTAGACCGTTCGTGCGTAAGGCAGTCTAGTGACCATGGCTCTCTCTGAGGTTGGCGAGAGCCACGTGAGATGCTAATCATTTTTTGGCTACCCCCAGCGTCAATCGAGGGGGTTGAACGATAGTGAGGTGGCAAAAAGGCCAATCAGCATACAATGGGCATGAAAGAGCTTCACTTTGGACAGTCATTATTCTTGTGCCCAGATGAAAGGCACTTGCTGCAAACATGAAGCCGGCGACACTGAGTACTCTCAAGTGTGCACAACCCTTCATTCCAGTGGTTGCAAGGTTCAGATAGCCTTTTGCGCGAAGTCGCTGAGGGTTTGTTTGGGGTAGCAGTGGATGCACATTGGACGACAGCAGTACCAATTGAATCCATGTGGGTCGATCTAAGGTCAAAGAACTTGTTGAAGTCAGTGAGCTCCAAGTCTCGACGAGCACCGACACGTCGCCGAACAGCCTTGTCAAAAAGGATAACGCGATCATGAAAGTGTACATCAGTTGCGGCAAATAGCCCAATGATGTACTCAGCATATTGTGCAAGCTCGCCAGCTCTGTGTGGGAAAGCGGCGCATATAGCTTGTGACGACCGATTCCAAGTGATGCTCCACTCTCCCACAGTAGATACAATTTTTGTTGGATTGAATGTTCCGAAGCGAATTTTGAAGTCCCCGATTTCCTCGACTTGTTCGTCATTATTGGATGTTGAGTAATATCCAGTGAGGACAGTGTCAAGGTTGATAGCACATCCTGCGAGAACATTGGTCCATTCTGAACCTGGAAACTCAGGACAGCTGGGAGAATTGATGAGGGATCGATTAGTTCCTTTTGGATCAATAGCATAGAGTTTGAGTAACTCAAGGGATTTAGAGAGTGACGGAGAGAGTGTAGCGCCATGAATGAAGTCCGAAATTGTCCAGGGGAATTTTGAGTCATCGGGTTTTGCTCGTTTAGGAGATGGGATGTCTCCGAGGTCTTCATTGTCGGGATTTCCTTCTGGAATAGGTTGGGGACTTTCTGAATGTCGACAACGTCCACGGCATTCAGCTTCTGCGAGGTGTCCTTGATGATTCTCAATAATGGTGAGAAAACGGCTGAATGCCTCTTCAACTGTTGCTGAAGTCGACTCATCATCAGGGACTGCTTCCAATAAAGTCGTGTAAATCCTGCACAGCGCAATCCCTTTGGAGATCCGAGATGAATGATAGCCCTTGAGGATAGCATTGCAAGAGGTGAGAGCAGCATTGGCAATCGGGAAATTCCCAGATGTACCGGCAACAAACTCTTCATCTCCTGTAGCGCTGGACCTCTCGTTGTCAACAATGGGTTCTTGACCTTGATTTGGATTGACTGTTGATGGATTTGAGTCTTGTTCTCCAACTTGAGCGTTGGATTGTCGTGTGGAATTTGTCTCAGCAGCAGAACCAGAATTAGGAGTAATAACAGCTTCATTGCTCATAGACATATAAAGTGTAGTGATTGAAGATGTTGAAAAGATCTGATGCAGCCATAGGTTGAAAGTTAAATGCACAAACGAGAGCTAACCGATAGCAAGCTCAGTCTTGTTCTCCAACTTGAGCATTGGATTGTCGTGTGGAATTTGTCTCAGCAGCAGAACCAGAATTAGGAGTAATAACAGCTTCATTGCTCATAGACATATAAAGTGTAGTGATTGAAGATGTTGAGAGGTCTTTATTGTCCTCCACTGATTCCTGCCGGAATACGGCGGAATCCGGGGAATTCCTGGAATTCCGGAGGAATCAAATTTGGCAGAGGGCCCTGCCAAATTGATCAAACAATTCCGCGGAATTTTGAATGGAATTCAAATTCCGCCGGAATGATTCCGCTGATCACCCGGAAGGAATGCTCACGGAACGAGACCGGAACGGAATTCCTGATGCCCAAATCAAACGTCGGCGTTTGCCGACGTTTGATTTGGACATCATCAACAAACAACGCCATCTCTTTCAACCACCACCACCATCACCGACGCCTACACACCACGTCGCCAACGTCCACCACCACGCACACCAGCCACGATGAGACAACGACGACGGCCACGATATGGGAGACGACGCCTTGACGCCACATCAACAACCCCAGTAAACGAGTGCGGCAACACGTTGCCACGTCGCTATCAGCGACGTGGCAACCAGACGACGAACGACGATTT
>NW_001889895.1:517291-534093 GCF_000143565.1 Laccaria bicolor S238N-H82
GTATGTTGTTTTATCCACAAAACATGTCCTCACTCAACAGAAAAACAAAGCAAAGTCTCAGGAGACTAAAAGTGATGATGAAGACTTGGGTTTGGATGAACAACATGCAGAATCTAATGTCTCTGAATCTGATTGAAATAAATAAGTCCATGCATTAGTAAGTAACTAGTCATATGCCTTATGCCCTTGTTTAGTCAAAGATTTAGTGCTACAATTCTATTTGTCTGACCTAAAGAAGGAGATTCAGGGTCCAAAATTAATTAACCAGAAGTTCTAGTGTTCAATTTCTGTTGATTCCAGTTGGATTCCTGTCGATTCCGGCCGGAATCCAGGGAATCCACAGATTCCGGTAGGAATCAGTGGAGGAATGGAAAGTATTGGATGTTGAAAAGATCTGATGCAGCCGTAGGTTGAAAGTTAAATGCGCAAACAAGAGCTAACTGATAGCAAGCTCGAGGTAAGACAAGGGAGTTGTCTTACAACTTGAGGTGGCTCCTCCCGTGGGTGAGTCTCAAGTATACGGCTCGCCCGCACTGGAAATCGCTAGTCTCCAAGACTAGGAGTATCTCAGGGAGAGGAGAATATTTTGTCCCCAGGCACCCGTGTGCCCTGATTAGTCGAGTTTAAAATTTTTTTACTATAGTCTAATCAAGGCACATGGGTGCCTGGGGACGAAACCACATCTCCTCTCCCTGAGATGACAAGGCGCACAGGCGCCTGGGGACGAAATGACATCTCCTCTCCCCGAGATGGCCTGGTCTCACCTTGGAGACCAGCGATCCAGCCCCGCGAGGAGTACTTATGTACATGGCACATTTCTGACTCTTCCTTTCTTCCTTTTTCCCCACTCGAGATATTCAGCCACATCGCTCTCGTTTTTCGCACTTAGTTATCAACCTACAGTTGCATCAGACAAGTCTTCATTTACTCTATGTCTACCAGCAATGATACTCTCGATACTCCTACTGCTTCTGGTCCTGGCACTCAGTCAACCTCTGGGAATGAACAGAATCATGATCAAAGTCAAGGGGATCAAGAATTACATCATGAAGGGCAAGATCAAATTCAGAACCAAAATCTGGCACAGGACGACACCGAGCAGAGTGATCCAAGCTTGCCTGGGAATTTCCCGGCTGCGAACAAAGTCCTTGCTTCGTGCAACGCCGTCCTCGAGAATTTTAGGTCATCGCGGGTTTCTAAGGCAGCTGCCCTATCCAGAATTTACACCCATTTACTGGAAGCTATCCTGGAAAATGACATTTCTTTTGCTTCGACTATTGAAGATGCCTTTGGTTGCTATCTCATTATCATTGAGAATCATCAACATCATCTCGAGGAGGCTCAGCGTTGCAGTCGTCGACAACGTTCAGCAACTCCACCAGACAATGATGTTGAGAAAGGAGATCCCAACAACAGTGAGACACCCAACAAGTGAGCAAAGCCAGACGATTCTCAATATCCATGGGTCATATCTGACTTTATTCATTGTGTTACTTTATCGCCATCACTCACAAGCACACTTGATTTGCTCAAGCTCTATGCCATTGATCCAAAAGGGACGAAGCGTTCCCTTGTCAATTCCCCGACATGTCCTGAATTTCCGGACTCAGAATGGACCAACATCCTTGCAGGGAGAGCTGTCAATCTCGACGCTGTCCTCACCGGTTACTACTCGACGTCTAACAATGATGAGCGAGTGGAGGAAATTGGGGACTTTGAAATACGTTTTGGAACAGTTGTCCCCACAAAGACAGTTTCTACGGCTGGGGAATGGAGCATTGCCTGGAATAGGGCATCACGAGCAACATCAACTGCTTTCCCGCACAGAGCCGGGGAGTTGGCAGAATACGCTGAGTATATTGTTGCACTTTTCGCTGTGACTGATGTGCACTTCCATGACCGTGTTATCCTTTTCGACAAAGCTGTCCGCCGTCGCATTGGTGCTCGTCGCGATTTGGAGCTCACGGATATCAATAAATTCTCAGATCTCAGGTCGACCCACATGGACTCAATTGGTGCCGCCGTTGTTCAGCGTGCCTCTCTTGGCAAACCCAGTTCGACCCTTCGGAAGAAGATACAAGAGCCATGCAACCGATGGAATGAGGGCTTATGCGCACTTGAGTCTTCTCAGTGTCGCCGCCTTCATGTTTGCAACAAATGCACAAAGTCCGGACACAAGGGCACTGACTGCCCATCCTGATTTCTCTTGTTTTTCTATCCCACACTCGTTCACCAAATCTCACATCAACAACTATATTCAGCCCCCTCGAGTTCAGCTGGGGGTAATCAAAAAATGATCCACATTTCGCGCGGTTCTCGTCAACCCCATCAAGAACCGTGGACATTAGATCGTCTTGTGCACGAGCGGTCTATAGCTCTGGGGCTCGCTATCGATAACTCAACTCATCTCACCTACACCTCTGCACTCAACTCATACCTCACTTTCTGCAAAATACACAATTTCCCCATAGAACCAACTGAAGAAACCTTCAGCTTCTTCATTGTATACATGTCCACTCATATTAAACCTGACTCAGTCAACTCATATCTCTCGGGCATTTCCAACCAACTGGAGCCTTTCTTCCCTGATGTCCGCAAGCGGCGGGGAAGCATTTTGGTTTCTCGAACCCTTGCTGGATGCCGACGCCGCTTTGGGACACCTGTACATCGCAAACGTCCCTTATCAAAAACCGATTTGGATACTGTCATATCCCACATTGGCGCCTCCCTAGATCACGATGAGAAACTGTTCCTTGCCATCTTATTCACCGGTTTTCATGGCCTTTTGCGACTTGGCGAGTTAACTTTTCCTGATAGAGTCGACTCTCGTGACTATCGCAAAGTCACTCTACGGCATACCGTCAAAATATCGTCAACATCCTACTCTTTCTTGCTGCCTGGCCATAAGGCCGACCGCTTTTTTGAAGGGAACACTATCTTAATTCAAAAAACAAACCTCCCATCCAACCTGCACAAGTTTCTCTTATCATATCTCACCTCGCGAGATAATCTCCACCCCCTCAAGCCTGAATTATGGTTACATAAGTCTGGCTTTGTGCCGACACGTTCCTGGTTCATCAAGAAACTTCGCCGTTTTTTCCCCTCTGACATCGCAGGGCAATCAATGCGAGCCGGAGGTGCTACCTCTTTAGCTGAAGCTGGTGTTTCACCCAAGATCATCCAAGCTACGGGACGTTGGGTGACGGATACTTTCAAGATCTACATCAGAAAGAATCCCGTCCTTCTCCAAGCCATGCTCTTTGGTCGACCTGCTCACCAACCTGCATCTGGCATTTGACAATTTTTTATGCATTCTCTTGTTTTTATACTGACTCTGATCTTTTCTATTCCTTGAACTTTATATTCCATGCCTCGGACACTTACCTCAACATCCTTCCATTTTCCGGCACCTTACAATCATCCCTCCATCTTCCACTTCACTCAACTTCTAATATCTCCACTCTACTTAACCCTCCCTTCCCTTCCCTTTAACACTTTCAATAGGTATAATAGGACATCAGTACTACAAAATGGACATCTTAGCGGGTTCTCCAGGTGCACAGCGCACCTGGAGAACTCTGTCTTTGCCTATTTACATCTATATAAGGCTTCGGACGCTCTTCACCCTTATTCGATTAGTCGAGTTTAAAATTTTTTTACTATAGTCTAATCGAGGCACACGGGTGCCTGGGGACGAAACCACATCTCCTCTCCCCGAGATGACGAGGCGCACAGGCGCCTGGGGACGAAATGACATCTCCTCTCCCTGAGATGGCCTGGTCTCACCTCGGAGACCAGCGATCCAGCCCCGCGAGGAGTACTTATGTACATGGCACATTTCTGACTCTTCCTTTCTTCCTTTTTCCCCACTCGAGATATTCAGCCACATCGCTCTCGTTTTCGCACTTACCCACCCTCCTGCTCCCTCTGTTTCTTGTTGCATGTATTATGTAGGAAATCGGTACTACAAAATGGACATCTTAGCGGGTTCTCCCTGATTAGACTATAGTAAAAATATTTTTAAACTCAATTTATGTGTTATACACTTGTTTGGTTTGCAAGCCATTGTTAGGATCACAAGTCTTTGTTTGGATCACAAGTCTTTGTTAGGATTACAAGTCTTGTTAGGATCGGAAATCTGGCCAAACATACCTCAATGTTTGTAAGCAACAAGAAGGAATGTTGTAGCAAAGATAGGAATGATCTAGATACTTCTCAAACACTATTGTACTTGTATTTAAATAGAGTGAAATGCAAGAAGTAAGGCATCTTACATTTTAACCCCAACTTTGACCAAGCTTAAGTTCTTTGAACTAAGTGCAGTTTCTTGAGTGAATTGATAAGGCTTCGCGCTATCAATTAACTCAACCAATCGTTAAAGCTACACACTAATGATCATGGTCATCAAGCAACATGATCGACTTACGGTTAAGACTCTTTACGTTTCAAGGATATCTTACTTACTACATTTGAACTTATGATACGCTTGCACTCTATGTATGATTACTCTAGTACTGCTTACTAGTGTTTGCATTCACCAGAATACACCAACATAGAGCGGCAGACTCTAACAGACACCTGTGGATGAAACTCTGAAGCACACCACCCAAGGAGCCAAACATAAATTGGAGGAGGAGGAGGATGCCGAGGGGGAAGGAGAAGGAGAAGAAGAAGAAGACAAGGAGGAGGGGGAAGAGCAGAAGCAGGATGAGGGGCCAAAGAAAAGGTTGATGAGGGTGATGAAGAGAGTGAGGATCAAGTCCGCGGTGGAGGTGAATTCTGGGGATGAGGGAGGTGATTGTGGCAATTGTTCCACCCCAAAGCGGCCTCATCCAAATGGGGTTTGCCAGGCATGTAGGGATGCAGGGCAAGTTTGTCTCCTCAGTGTCTCAGGTTGAACTGCTTGTGATTGATGCAATGGGCAGAAGGAAAGGTGTAGTCTGACCAAGGGTAGAGGGGGTGAGAAAGGCGAATCGACAACCAAGGGTAGTGGTGAGAAGGGGGAATCCGTGAAAAAGGCTGAGCCGAAGAAATCAGGCAAGAAGCCCAACCCCACCGTGAAACCCTCTTCATCGGGATCGAAGCCATCAGGATCCAAGTTGACTGGAACCCATCTTCTCAGGGAGAAGATGACAGTATTCAGCAATCCCAAATTCGAGGGGATTTCACCAATTCCACCAAAGTTGATTGGGGAGCTTGCAGGGAACAGGGGACAGTCTGAGCCGAGTGTCAGGGTGAGGAGGTGGAGAAGTGAATCCATTTGAGAGGGAAGCATACGGCCTGGACATGACCAGGAAATTCCAAGTAAGTTGATTTTATTTTTTATTTCAAGTTGTTTATACTGTCAGCAGGAGACACACTCCTGTCAGGCCTTGATGACGGGTCTAGCACCCCACCCCAAATATCGGATCCCTTCACCGATCGACTGGACAACATTTCGCTCCACCAAAGGCATCAGATGGTTGAGCTTGAAAGGCTCACAGAGAAGCTCCAGGACGCCAACTCCCGCATCGACGCATTTTCAGCTACGAGCCTTTGGCAAAAGGACACGAACATCGCTGAGTTGGAGCAACAAGTGGAGATCCACAAGGCGACAATCTCAGACCTCCGGCAAAAGCAAGACCCGACTACTAGTGCTTGGAAGTCCAGTCCAGTCCGGTATTTTGTCCAAATTTGACAAGACCGGGACCTGGACCGGTCCTCACAGGTTGAAGGACCACGAAAAACTGGACTGAACCAATGTCAACCAGTTCAGTGTGGTTTTGGTCGGTTTTTTATGGTTGAAAGACTGGTCTCAACCACACAAGGGGCAAACTGCATTCGTCACCTGGCGAAGAGGTAATAAAAAGGAGATAAATATGTTAAATAGTCAATTCCACATTGGTGTTAAAAATGTTCAAATAGAAAAGATTCATTGTTCATTCAACTTTGCAGCCACAAAAAGGTCATATCATGTATGTAAAATATTTATTGGTAGTTTGTTAGAGCAGGAATGACTGAGAAACAAAAGAAATTCTTGCCAGAAAAGGAAGATAAAGAAAGACCCTGTTTTACCCTGGCAACAAAAGTGAAGCAACTATTTAATGTCATTGAAAGGTCTTTCTTGGCACTGTAAAAAGCAATCAAGGAAATTAAATTTAACCCTCTTAAACAAAGGAACCCTGAGAGATAATTTTAATTCTTTGTTTCTGTTCCCTCAGGCCATGATATGACCTTTTTGTGCCTGCAAAGTGGAATGAACAATGAATCTTTTCTATTTGAACATTTCTAACACCAATGTGGAATTGACTATTTAACATATTTATCTCCTTTTTATTACCTCTTCACCAGGTAACAAATGCAGTTTGCCCCTTGTGCCAGTTGCAGTCTCAACTGGTTGAGAACTGGTCTTGGACCGGTCTCGAAGCTAGTGAAAATGTATGTAATTGAGTAAATATACTGCTAGTACTACACAAGGGTATCCCTCATTCAGTTTCGGGGGGGGGGGGGAGCACTCGCGCATCCTCATTGTTGTCTGTTGTTGTTGGTCGTCATGGTCTTCGTTTCATTGTCGGTCATCCATTGTCGTTGTGGTTGTCCGTCATCATTGTGGTCATCTGTTGTCACTGCCATGGCGCGTCATCATCGCCAAAGGTGTAGGAGGGCGAAAGGATGACGTGGCAGTGGTTGGCGGGTGTTACAATGGCCACTGACCACGACAAACGATGTCGTTCACGTTCGTTTGGTGGCCACGTCACTGTTGGCGACATGGTACCTGGAACAGGTATTAGGAAGAGGATTGGGGAGAGGTGTCGTTGCTCACCGAATGAAGGAGGACGACGAATGGCGACAGATGTCACCATTCGCCATGTGGTTGCCACATCCGTCATCGTCGTCGTCTGCCTCATCCTCCGTCATGTTGTTGTTGTGTTGTGGCCATGTCGTGGTTTTGGTGGTTGTGGTGTTGGGTCGTCTGGTGATCGTGGTGTTGGGTCATCTGGTGATCGTGGTGTCGTGTGGTGGCTGTCACGTCGTGTGTGTCGTAGTCGCATGGCAGGGTGCAGGTTGTGGCTATTAGAAATAAGAAAGAGGGGGCTGGTGGGGCTTACAATGTGATGTACTTACCTGCACATTGCTGTCTGGATGACATGGCACATTGGAAGTGGACTACTGAGGTGCCATGTCATCTCCTCCATGTGTCATCGACACCGCAGGTGCTCGTTTAGCTGGTAGGTATGTTGTTGCCATCGTGGTTGGTGGGTGTGTGTGTCTGCCAAGGTGGGTGTGGGCAGTTGACGACAGGCAGCAGTCACGAAGGCTGGTGACGATGGTGCTGGATGGTGGTGGGAGGAGGAGACTGGTTGTGTTTGGTCACAAGTTCTGTTTGGTTACAAGTTCTGGTTGAGACCGGTTAGACCAGTCTTTCATCGGTCTTGAAATTTCCGAAATCGTGAGAGACCGAAGACCAGACCGCAGTTGCAGTCTTTGATGGTCCTGAAAATTTCCGGTCTTGGGCAGTCTGGGTTCAGTTCAGTCTCGGTCTTTTTCCAGTCTTGGGACTGGACTTCCAAGCACTACAGTCATCAACCAGTCAACGACACAGCTGGGTCAATGACACAAAACAGTCCTGCCCCACCACTTTTGCTCGCATCTCTTAGAAATTTGATATCTAGGTGAGGGAATACTATATCAACATGAGTGTGGTTTTTTTGAAACAATGAAGTCCCTTCAAGTCCTTGAAAATTCTCTTTATCAGTTTTGATCGAGCCTGAACAATTTCATTACCCTGCTCTGGCAACAACCTTTGTAAGACTTATTTTAACAACTATCCAATAAAAAATGCTTAAGGAATGTCAATCAAAATTTATCTAGGATTGTAGGGGCTTGTAGGGACTGTCAGCAAGCAAAAGGTGTGAAACGACATTGAGATGGGTTGCCAAATGTGACAGCATTTGTGACACATCCGAATCAGGTCTACTGGTCAAATGAAAAACTCTCCTCAGTCTCACCTCAGCTGGCAGCCAAAAATGGGTGGACGACCTCTGTTCAAGACTCGAGAACTCAATATGTATTGACATCAATCCCTCAAGGAGAATATCTCTCAGATGTAAGTCAAACCAAATTTTGATGCTGTATCCCAATCAAGTAACTTGTGACTGTGTCATTGAGTCATGTTGGGGCTGTTTCAACCAAAAACCATAGTTCTCAATAACTAGGCAAGATAAAACATTTTAAAGCCCTAGATTGTGTAGTGTAAATAGTCCATCAGATTTTCCACAATTCAGTTTTTGAGAAGCCATTGTGTGAGGGATGTTATTCAGCCAATACAAATGTTTGTGTCATTGAACGGTTGATGACTGTAAGTATCCGCCTGTAAGCAGACTGACCAATCTACCTATAATCCATCTACAGTTTCTCCAGCCTCCATAACCCAAATATTTCCTCAATGTCAATGTTATAAGTAGTACTTAACACTCCAACACATGTCCATTGCATGTTGATGTAAATTTCCTGACATCGACATGCTTAGTATTCTAGCAATGGCACTAGGAATGTTTTAAGTTACATTTTTAAGCCCTCATTGAGGCCATCTTTTAGTATAAGTTTTAATTTTATACAATACGGCATCGTGAAAGGGGCCTCGAAAGCATGCGAAAATCACCCACTTCCGAGTCGCTTCAAGTTGATGGGGTCCACGGATGGAATTTCTTCTAACAGAAACCATAATCATATCACAATTCGTCATCATATTTGAATATTTGTGGTCAATAATGTATACAGAATTGCCAATTATAGGGTATCATTTGTAACGTAAAGGGTATAGCGGCATGCGGTAACTGCACCATGGAATGAATAGTTCGTCAAACCCATTATAAGATAGCTTATTGACAAAAGCAAGCCAATGACCGCCTCAAGGGCCATTTCTAATGATCCAATTTCATAACAAAACGAGCTGCCTGAACTTCATTCAGCGCCAACTTGGCCCTATGTCAGATTCTATGGTAAGATTGAACACACAGTAGCGTATTCGTTGAATATGCCCACTCACCAGTATTCCGACGAGGATCACAACCGTGTACAATGCCAGACTCAACAATGGTCTTCGTAGTGCACTGGAGCTGGCAAAAGGCGTGCTGATATTGGCGTTGAATGCCTGATCACACTCAATTACTGGCGCGGCGACCATAACATTTCCGGTTGGCTGATTGGAAAATATTGGGGAAACATCACTTTCGAAGAGGACGTAAATCCTACAATCAGAAAGTCGAAAAAAAAAAGCTCACGCTGGACCGACTTTCATGTCCCCGTTTGTAACATTGTATTCAACGGTTGCAATGAAGGCCCCCTGATGAGCGAGTTTGAAAGTCAGCGGCAAGTCTTGAGCTTACTACATCAGCAAAACCTGGGTGAGCTAGGCAGCACGTGGCAGGGCTGTGCAGCGCCATAGCACCATAGAAAGGGGTATCACCTTTACAGTCACCTGCACGTTCTATGCAGCCCTACATAGAAACACACAGCCACTACATAGCACTCCCTAGAATCACAGAGCAGATCTGCAGCTCTCCATAGAAACACAGAGCCACTACATAGTGCTCCCTAGAATTACGGAGCAGATCTGCAGCCCTCAGTAGCAACCCCTGGGGTCTGCAGATTGCTAGAGAGGGGGGATATGTTCTACTCATTTTAATACCATATTGCATGGTTTTTACCCAAAAGTGGTGTTACGAAAAAATAAGTTTATTATCTACACTACTGCATTATACAACCCTAGTACTGCATATCCTAATACTCTACATTATATAGGGAATGTCATAGGCTACCCTGGGGTTTTCCAGAGTAACCTGTGCCCGTACCTGTCAAAACCTGTACCCGTGTCCATGGGTGCAGGTTTTTGTGGGTACGGGTAGAGGGTTTACAAAAGTGCACAGGTACCCCAACCTGCACGGCATTAAGGGAAGGGAGGGAGGACACCATTCATTGAGATGCCAAGGGCCGTTCATTGAGACACCAAGGGAGGGTGGAGGCTGTTCGTTGAGGGAGGGGGGAAACCATTCATCGAAGGAAAGAGGCCGTTGATCGAGGGAGGAGGTTGTTCGTCATCGTTCATTGAGGGAGGAGGCCATTCGTCAAGACACCGTCCATCAAGAGAGGGAGGCCGCCATCTGTCAAGGGAGGGAGGACGCTGTTTGTCAAGGGAGGGAGAATGCTGTTCCTCCAGGGTGGGAGGAGAACACAGTTTGTTGAGGGAGAGGGGATGCCATTCATCAGGGGAGGGAGGACACCGTTCATCAAGGGAGGGAGGACACTGTCGTCAAGGGAGGGAGGAAACTGTTTGTCAAGGGAGGGAGGACACCGTTTGTTGAGGGAGGACACTGTTTGTTGAGGGAGGACACCATTTGTTGAGGGAGGACACCAGTCATCAAGGGAGGACACCGTTTGTCGAGGGAGGACACCGTTCATCGAGGGAGGACACCGTTTGTCGAGGGAGGGGACCGTTCGTTGAGGGAGGTAGGACAACGTTCATTGAGGGATGGAGGACATCGTTGTCAAGGAAGGGAGGGCACCATTCATCGAGGGAATTAGGACGGGTTGTAGGTGGTGGTAGCGACATTAGTGTGCTTATGAGGGTGGAAGGAAAGGAAGCATAGGCTTGGAAAGTTGCAAGTTTCGAAATATGAACAGGTCACATGTTGGTTTAGGGTGGGCTTGTTAGACTTGGAAACATTTGAGTTGAGTGCAGCACGTGACTTCCCGCAACCGTACCGACTTCCATACTTACAGTTTCTATCGTAGCTCGTGTCATTGCAGTCTCTTCACCTTTAACCGTAAAGTCTGCTTTTGTCTATATACTAGGGCTTATCACAGGTAACCCCCGGGTATTCCCAGTGTTACCCATACCCATACCCACAAAAACCCACACCCGCACCGAAGGGTACGGGTTTTGACGGGTACGGGTATGGGTTTTGAGAAATTCGGGGGTGCACAAACTCGTGCAGGGGTGTGGCCCCAATAGTCACCTAGAAACCTTGCAAGGGCAGTGCGCGTGTCAATTGACATGGCCGTGCAGCCTTGCAAGGTTAGAGGCAGAAGGGGGGAGGAAGTGAGGAGGGGGCAGGGCGGGAGGAAGGAAGGAGGGGAGTGAGGAAAGGGGAAGGAATTGAGGAAGGGGGAAGGAGAGTGAGGAAGGGGGGAGGGAATAAGGGAGGGAGGAAGGGAGGGAGGGAGGAAGAGAGTGGGGGGGGAGGAACGCTGGGCAGGACTTACTGTATCTGAGCTAAAACAACAGCGATGGTCTGCGTCATATGGATGCCACATCGCTGGCAACTCCTTCACGTGGTGATGGGCACTCGTCACCGCTTCTCAATGGTGCTGATGAGCGCTCACAGACGATTGTAGATGGCGGGTGGGCGCTCGTGGTTGCTGGGCCGCCGTATCCATTCGTGGATGGTGGTGGGGACTCGACCTGCAGCCATAGGGTGTTTGGCGTCTGTGGGTGCTGGCGGGCATTCGTTGCCATGGGCTGAAGGTGTTGGTGTGGTGGTAGGCGCTGGCGTGGCCTCGTTGTCGTCGCTCATTGTGATTGTCGTCGTTTGTCTTTGTCATGATTGGTATCCGTTCGTCGATGGTGGTGGAGACTCGACCTGCAGCCAAGGGGCGCGTAGGATTCGTTTTATGAGCGGTCGTGCTGGCGGGGAGGTCGTGGGTTGTCCTCAGCTCTGGGCATTGCGTCATGGTTATCGTTGTCGGCGTCGTTGGGTGTGGTGTGACGTGGCGTTGCCACATTGTCGTTGTTGGTGTCGTGGTCGCGTCAGTGTTGTGGTGGGAGTCGCATGGTGGTGTTCATTAATCAAACAACGACGATGACGGACGTCATCGTTCGTTGTTTGGTTACCACGTCGCCGAAAGCGGCGATGCGGAACCTGGTTCTGCTGTTAATAAGAAACAGAGGCGGATGGGTGGTGGGCACTCACGTAGGATGACGGTTGGTGTCGGATGGCGTTGGTGGTGTCCAAGAACTTTTAGAATACAAAAGTACAAAGGTTAGTCTAGGTATTTTAGAACCCCAAGCACGAAGAAGCACTTACACCTTTTATTTAGGCTCCTCTAGGACCTTCTGAACCCCTTCCAAGCCGCAATGCGTCGACGCGATGCATCGACTTCCGGGTTCCGATGTCCGCCAATGCCCCCAGTATGTCTGCATCGTTCCCATCTGCGGCTGGGGAGGATCCGGCGGTGAGGGCCACTCAATGCCGCCTCATCGTCACGTCGATCTAGTGGGTGCTGGTGACGTGGCATTGTGGTATTGTTCGTGGCAATGGGCCATGCCAGGTGCTTGTAGGAGGTCGGCGAGGGTGGTCGTCATTGTTGACAGTGGGTGGGCGTCGTGGATGGTGGTTGAGAACAGGTTTGTGGGTTGTTGGTCACACCCAAATGAGGCATCGGCAAACGCCGACGAACGCTGATGCCTGATCTGGGCGACATGTGGGCGTGCGGGTATACTTACCTACGGGTATCAGGGCTGGATAGAAAGCGGAGGCCCCTCTATAGCACCCTAAAGTAACTGCACAAGTCTCTGTAGTGCTGTATAGCATGAGCTTACACCCACACAGCGCTGTGGCGCTCTAGAGCATCTAGCCAAGCTTGGCGTGTAACTATGGGAAACTATGATGTCAGCAGAAACACTGTACCTGTCTACGTGTGAAAATCAGGTTTTGCTGATGTACTCTGAAACCTACGAACCTGACGGCCTGGCGGCACATGAATGGTTATGCCCTGTGAAGATGTCCGACTCTTCGTGCTGGACCAGCTGTCAGGTGAACTCACAGACAGCGGCCCGAACTGGATACCGACGTTCAGACCTGTGCTCCATGTGTCGGATATCGAGAATGACTCTCTTATCTCGCTGTCGATGGGGTAGGTGCCATTGAAGCAGTTAGATACTGGAGTGCCAATGATGAAATCGTAAGTCCGGAGGCCAATTTTGTTCTAGTTGATGGTTAGACATGCGTCAATGAGAACAAGCGCGAGTAATGAAGATCACCTGTGCGGAGAAGGAACACAGTTGCGAACCTAGAGGGGCACAGTTCCACAAAAGGGAAACATCATTTCTGCTCGCGGTGGGTTTTGGAGGTGCTGTGTCTGTGCTCACAGTGGGTTCGGGGGGCGCCTCATTTGTGCTCGTCGGATTTTTAGGTGCTGGATTTGTACTCGTTTGAGGTGCCTTCGGCGGTTCCGCGCTTGTTTTCGGAGGAGTGGGTTTCGGTGGTGGTGCATTTGTGCTTGGAGGTGCAGGTTTCCGAGTTGATGTGGCTGCATTTGTGCTCTGAGGCGCAGGTTTCGGTGGTGCCGCGTTTGTGCTCGTCGGGGGTGCGGGTTTTGTTGGTGCAGCATTTGTGCTTGTGCGACTTGTTGGATTTGTGGGTTTTGTTGGTGGAGCATTTGTGCCCAAAGTGGGTTTCGGTGGTGCTGCAGTGACTACGACCACGACGGTAGTAACGTAGGCAGGTCGTGCAAGTGCCCCATTAATTATAATAAATATAAGGGTTAGGGCCCACATATGACAGTGACCCTAGCCCTTACCAAATGGACCAACCGAACTTGACAATGCTTCATACCATATGGGGCCAGCGGACTCGGCCGACATCTCAACAAATCATCCATAGTGATGGCTGGGCCGAACAGGTGGGCGCCTGCCAATAATGGGCGCTCCTATTGAAAATAACCCACACTTTGCACCAATGCCATTATTATTTTGCGCTCTACAGGCGAAATTATTTTGAGCTCTGCAAGGGGCGCAATTATTTGCACTCTATGGGGGTGCAATTATTTGTGCTCTAGAGGTGCAATTATTTCAAGCTCCACAAGAGGCGCAATTCTTTTGTGCTCCATGGGGGCACAATTATTCTGAGCGCTACAGGGGGCGCAATTATCTCGAGCTCCAAGCTCCATGAGGGGCGAAATTATTTGCATTCCATGGGGGGGACAATTATTTTGAGCTCCATAAGGGATGCAATTCTTTTGCACTCCACAGGGGGTGCAATTATTTTGTGCTCCACAGGGCGCACAATTCTTTCAAGTACTACTGTATGTACCTTGTGCTGTTGATAGGGTCACAAATAGTCTGTATCCAGCATTGTTTCAATGTCAGAGTGTGCTGTGCCCAATGTGAATGTGCACCAAAGGTCAGAGTGCGCCCATCAAAGTGCGCCCAATGTGAATGGGCACCAAATGTCAGTGCGCCCAATGTAAATGTGAACCAAATGCCAGAGTGTGCCCATCAGAGTGCACCCAATGTGAATGTGCACGAAATATCAGTGCGCCCAATGTGAATGTATGAAATGTTGGAATGTGAATGGGCACAAAATGTCAGTGATTATTTTTCTGCACGAAATGTCAGTGTGCCCAATGTGAATGCATGAAAAGTGCACCCAATGTAAATGTGAACCAACTGTCAGAGTACGCCCATCAGAGTGCACCCAACATGAATGTGCCTGAAATATCAGAGTGCACCCAATGTGAATGCATGAAATGTTGGAATGTGAATGGGCACCAAATGTCAGAGTGCGCCCATCAGAGTGTACCCAATGTGAATGCATGAAAAGTGCGCCCAATGTGAATGGGCACCAATTGTCAGAGTGTGCCCAATGTGAATGGGCACCAGATGTCAGAGTGCGCTCAATGTGAATGCACACAAAATGTCAGTGCACCCAATGTGAATGTTCACCAAATGTGAGTGGGTGCCAAATCACTTGTACCTGCACTAAGTATGCATCTGTGTCTGTTATTCTCCAGTTGTATTTCCACCCATTATCTTTTTGCATGAAATGTCAAGTGTGCCCAATGTGAATGTGTATGTGAATGGGCGCCAAGTCACTATGTTCCTATGGCATTTATTTTGCACAAAAAATATGTGCCCCCCCAATTGTAGTCAATGCCTGGCCCACTTTGGCAGGGATTTATGGCACTGATGCACTACACCCATTGGTCTCATTGGTGAGTCCTAACCTGTGCAATTATTTTGCGCTCTACAGGCACAATTATTTTGAGCTCCACAAGGGGCACAATTATTTGCACTCTATGGGGGGTGCAATTATTTTGTGCTGTAGAGGCGCAAATATTTCAAGCTCCACAACGGGCGCAATTCTTTTGTGCTCCAGGGAAGCACAATTATTTCGAGCTCTACAGAGGGCACGAGGCGCAATTCTTTTGCGCTCCAGGGCGCAATTACTTGTGCTCTATGGGGGAGCAATTATTTTGCACTTTATGTGGTGCAATTATTTTGTGCTCTAGCAATTCTTTTGTGCTCCAGGGAAGCACAATTATTTTGAGCTCTACAGAGGGCACGAGGCACAATTCTTTTGCGCTCCAGGGCGCAATTACTTGTGCTCTATGGGGGAGCAATTATTTTGCACTCTATGGGGTGCAATTATTTTGTGCTCTAGCAATTATTTTGTGCTCCAGGGAAGCACAATTATTTTGAGCTCTACAGAGGGCACAAGGCGCAATTCTTTTGCGCTCCAGGGCGTAATTACTTGTGCTCTATGGGGGAGCAATTATTTTGCACTCTATGGGGCGCAATTATTTTCTGCTCTAGAGGTGCAATTATTTCAAGCTCCATGAGAGGCGCAATTCTTTTGCGCTGCATGGGGGCGCAATTATTCTGAGCTCTACAGGGGGTGCAATTATCTCGAGCTCCACGAGGGGCGAAATTATTTGCATTCCGTGGGGGGTGCAATTATTTCGAGCTCCATGAGGGATGTACGCTCCACAGGGGGCACAATTCTTTCAAGTGCCACTGTATGTACCTTGTGCTGTTGACAGGGTCACAAATAGCCTGTGTACAGCATTGTGTAGTGAATACAAATGTGAGTGGGCACCAAGACACTGCCAGTGTCAGATTGTCATGCCCATTGGTGCTTCAGGTGGGCACCATAACTGTCAATACCGAGTGTGTATCTGCGCCCATTATTTTCCAATGTGTATCTGTGCCCATTATTTTGTGCACCAATTTTGCCATGTGGATTTCCACCAAACATGAGTGGGCGCCAAGTGTGTATTTGCGCCTATTATTTTTCTTCATGAAATGTCAGAGTGCGCCCAATGTGAATACACATGAAATATCGGAGTGTGCCCAATGTGAATGCACACGAAATGTCAGAGTGTGCCCAATGTGAATGTGCACCAAATGAAATATGAGCCCAATGTGAAGGTGTGCCAAATGTGAGTGGGTGCCAAGTTAGTATATACCTGCAACAAGTGTGCATCTGCACTTGTTGTTTTTCAGTATGTATTTGGAGAGCGCCCAATGGGAATGTGCACCAAATGTCAGAGTGCGCCCATCAGAGTGCGCTCAATGTGTTCTATTCTGACTTTCTAAGGTGTCCAGACATGGGTAGGTGATGATACCTCTCATGCTCTCTCCTATTTCGCATTTTTCTCTGCCATCCCATTCTCCTCCCATTTCCAAAACATTTTATGGTCCTATCCTGACTTTCTAAGGTGTCCAGACATGGGTAGGTGATGATACTCCCCATGCTCTCTCATATTTCGCATTTTTTACTGCCTTCCCATTCTCCCCCACCCTCCAGGTCACTCCCAAATCACATTGGTGCCTCCCAAATGCCCCATATTTCACTCTCTTGGATGGTACAGGATATAGGCTGGGCTCTGGGCTCCAGAAGTACACTTCCTGGTTTAATCTACAGGAATTGAAGATGGAATTCCTGGAATGGTGGATGGATTTCATGAATTTTCGGGATGGATTCCATAGATTTGCAAGATGGCTCTCAGCCAGTAACCTACAGCTACTTTTATCCAATATA
>NW_001889895.1:534143-535386 GCF_000143565.1 Laccaria bicolor S238N-H82
AATGTCAGTGCGCCCAATGTAAATGTGAACCAAATGCCAGAGTGTGCCCATCAGAGTGCACCCAATGTGAATGTGCACGAAATATCAGTGCGCCCAATGTGAATGTATGAAATGTTGGAATGTGAATGGGCACAAAATGTCAGTGTGCCCAATGTGAATGCATGAAAAGTGCACCCAATGTAAATGTGAACCAACTGTCAGAGTATGCCCATCAGAGTGCACCCAACATGAATATGCCTGAAATATCAGAGTGCGCCCAATGTGAATGCATGAAATGTTGGAATGTGAATGGGCACCAAATGTCAGAGTGCGCCCATCAGAGTGTACCCAATGTGAATGCATGAAAAGTGCGCCCAATGTGAATGGGCACCAATTGTCAGAGTGTGCCCAATGTGAATGGGCACCAGATGTCAGAGTGCGCTCAATGTGAATGCACACAAAATGTCAGTGCACCCAATGTGAATGTTCACCAAATGTGAGTGGGTGCCAAATCACTTGTACCTGCACTAAGTATGCATCTGTGTCTGTTATTCTCCAGTTGTATTTCCACCCATTATCTTTTTGCATGAAATGTCAAGTGTGCCCAATGTGAATGTGTATGTGAATGGGCGCCAAGTCACTATGTTCCTATGGCATTTATTTTGCACAAAAAATATGTGCCCCCCCAATTGTAGTCAATGCCTGGCCCACTTTGGCAGGGATTTATGGCACTGATGCACTACACCCATTGGTCTCATTGGTGAGTCCTAACCTGTGCAATTATTTTGCACTCTACAGGCACAATTATTTTGAGCTCCACAAGGGGCACAATTATTTGCACTCTATGGGGGGTGCAATTATTTTGTGCTGTAGAGGCGCAAATATTTCAAGCTCCACAACAGGCGCAATTCTTTTGTGCTCGAGGGAAGCACAATTATTTCGAGCTCTACAGAGGGCACGAGGCGCAATTCTTTTGCGCTCCAGGGCGCAATTACTTGTGCTCTATGGGGGAGCAATTATTTTGCACTCTATGTGGCGCAATTATTTTGTGCTCTAGCAATTCTTTTGTGCTCCAGGGAAGCACAATTATTTTGAGCTCTACAGAGGGCACGAGGCGCAATTCTTTTGCGCTCCAGGGCGCAATTACTTGTGCTCTATGGGGGAGCAATTATTTTGCACTCTATGGGGCACAATTCTTTTGTGCTCTAGCAATTCTTTTGTGCTCCAGGGAAGCACAATTATTTTGAGCTCTACAGAGGGCACG
>NW_001889895.1:535496-592646 GCF_000143565.1 Laccaria bicolor S238N-H82
GCTGTTGCACATATGACAGTGACCCTAGCCCTTACCAAATGGACCAACCGAACTTGACAATGCTTCATACCATATGGGGCCAGCGGACTCGGCCGACATCTCAACAAATCATCCATAGTGATGGCTGGGCCGAACAGGTGGGCGCCTGCCAATAATGGGCGCTCCTATTGAAAATAACCCACACTTTGCACCAATGCCATTATTATTTTGCGCTCTACAGGCGAAATTATTTTGAGCTCTGCAAGGGGCACAATTATTTGCACTCTATGGGGGTGCAATTATTTGTGCTCTAGAGGTGCAATTATTTCAAGCTCCACAAGAGGCGCAATTCTTTTGTGCTCCATGGGGGCGCAATTATTCTGAGCGCTACAGGGGGCGCAATTATCTCGAGCTCCGAGCTCCATGAGGGGCGAAATTATTTGCATTCCATGGGGGGGACAATTATTTTGAGCTCCATAAGGGATGCAATTCTTTTGCACTCCACAGGGGGTGCAATTATTTTGTGCTCCACAGGGCGCACAATTCTTTCAAGTACTACTGTATGTACCTTGTGCTGTTGATAGGGTCACAAATAGTCTGTATCCAGCATTGTTTCAATGTCAGAGTGTGCTGTGCCCAATGTGAATGTGCACCAAAGGTCAGAGTGCGCCCATCAAAGTGCGCCCAATGTGAATGGGCACCAAATGTCAGTGCGCCCAATGTAAATGTGAACCAAATGCCAGAGTGTGCCCATCAGAGTGCACCCAATGTGAATGTGCACAAAATATCAGTGCGCCCAATGTGAATGTTGAAATGTTGGAATGTGAATGGGCACAAAATGTCAGTGATTATTTTTCTGCACGAAATGTCAGTGTGCCCAATGTGAATGCATGAAAAGTGCACCCAATGTAAATGTGAACCAACTGTCAGAGTACGCCCATCAGAGTGCACCCAACATGAATGTGCCTGAAATATCAGAGTGCACCCAATGTGAATGCATGAAATGTTGGAATGTGAATGGGCACCAAAGGTCAGAGTGCGCCCATCAGAGTGTACCCAATGTGAAGGCATGAAAAGTGCGCCCAATGTGAATGGGCACCAATGTCCAGAGTTGTGCCCAATGTGAATGGGCACCAGATGTCAGAGTGCGCTCAATGTGAATGCACACAAAATGTCAGTGCACCCAATGTGAATGTTCACCAAATGTGAGTGGGTGCCAAATC
This sequence comes from Laccaria bicolor S238N-H82, assembly GCF_000143565.1. Taxonomy (NCBI): domain Eukaryota; kingdom Fungi; phylum Basidiomycota; class Agaricomycetes; order Agaricales; family Hydnangiaceae; genus Laccaria; species Laccaria bicolor. The sequence goes on from NW_001889895.1 coordinate 536,699, forward strand.
ACTTGTACCTGCACTAAGTATGCATCTGTGTCTGTTATTCTCCAGTTGTATTTCCACCCATTATCTTTTTGCATGAAATGTCAAGTGTGCCCAATGTGAATGTGTATGTGAATGGGCGCCAAGTCACTATGTTCCTATGGCATTTATTTTGCACAAAAAATATGTGCCCCCCCAATTGTAGTCAATGCCTGGCCCACTTTGGCAGGGATTTATGGCACTGATGCACTACACCCATTGGTCTCATTGGTGAGTCCTAACCTGTGCAATTATTTTGCGCTCTACAGGCACAATTATTTTGAGCTCCACAAGGGGCACAATTATTTGCACTCTATGGGGGGTGCAATTATTTTGTGCTGTAGAGGCGCAAATATTTCAAGCTCCACAACGGGCGCAATTCTTTTGTGCTCCAGGGAAGCACAATTATTTCGAGCTCTACAGAGGGCACGAGGCGCAATTCTTTTGCGCTCCAGGGCGCAATTACTTGTGCTCTATGGGGGAGCAATTATTTTGCACTTTATGTGGTGCAATTATTTTGTGCTCTAGCAATTCTTTTGTGCTCCAGGGAAGCACAATTATTTTGAGCTCTACAGAGGGCACGAGGCACAATTCTTTTGCGCTCCAGGGCGCAATTACTTGTGCTCTATGGGGGAGCAATTATTTTGCACTCTATGGGGTGCAATTATTTTGTGCTCTAGCAATTATTTTGTGCTCCAGGGAAGCACAATTATTTTGAGCTCTACAGAGGGCACAAGGCGCAATTCTTTTGCGCTCCAGGGCGTAATTACTTGTGCTCTATGGGGGAGCAATTATTTTGCACTCTATGGGGCGCAATTATTTTCTGCTCTAGAGGTGCAATTATTTCAAGCTCCATGAGAGGCGCAATTCTTTTGCGCTGCATGGGGGCGCAATTATTCTGAGCTCTACAGGGGGTGCAATTATCTCGAGCTCCACGAGGGGCGAAATTATTTGCATTCCGTGGGGGGTGCAATTATTTCGAGCTCCATGAGGGATGTACGCTCCACAGGGGGCACAATTCTTTCAAGTGCCACTGTATGTACCTTGTGCTGTTGACAGGGTCACAAATAGCCTGTGTACAGCATTGTGTAGTGAATACAAATGTGAGTGGGCACCAAGACACTGCCAGTGTCAGATTGTCATGCCCATTGGTGCTTCAGGTGGGCACCATAACTGTCAATACCGAGTGTGTATCTGCGCCCATTATTTTCCAATGTGTATCTGTGCCCATTATTTTGTGCACCAATTTTGCCATGTGGATTTCCACCAAACATGAGTGGGCGCCAAGTGTGTATTTGCGCCTATTATTTTTCTTCATGAAATGTCAGAGTGCGCCCAATGTGAATACACATGAAATATCGGAGTGTGCCCAATGTGAATGCACACGAAATGTCAGAGTGTGCCCAATGTGAATGTGCACCAAATGAAATATGAGCCCAATGTGAAGGTGTGCCAAATGTGAGTGGGTGCCAAGTTAGTATATACCTGCAACAAGTGTGCATCTGCACTTGTTGTTTTTCAGTATGTATTTGAAGAGCACCCAATGGGAATGTGCACCAAATGTCAGAGTGCGCCCATCAGAGTGCGCCCATCAGAGTGTGCCCATCAGAGTGCGCCCATCAGAATGTGCCCATCAGAGTGCGCTCAATGTGTTCTATTCTGACTTTCTAAGGTGTCCAGACATGGGTAGGTGATGATACCTCTCATGCTCTCTCCTATTTCGCATTTTTTTCTGCCATCCCATTCTCCTCCCATTTCCAAAACATTTTATGGTCCTATCCTGACTTTCTAAGGTGTCCAGACATGGGTAGGTGATGATACTCCCCATGCTCTCTCATATTTCGCATTTTTTACTGCCTTCCCATTCTCCCCCACCCTCCAGGTCACTCCCAAATCACATTGGTGCCTCCCAAATGCCCCATATTTCACTCTCTTGGATGGTACAGGATATAGGCTGGGCTCTGGGCTCCAGAAGTACACTTCCTGGTTTAATCTACAGGAATTGAAGATGGAATTCCTGGAATGGTGGATGGATTTCATGAATTTTCGGGATGGATTCCATAGATTTGCAAGATGGCTCTCAGCCAGTAACCTACAGCTACTTTTATCCAATATATAGTTATCTTTCTCTGTAACTTTTGGCTGAGCCTTAAGAAACGAAGAAGAGCACAGCAAAGCTCTGGACAATAATCAATGCAACATACTTGACAGAAAAATCACACTTGTGAGAGTGTGACAGCCTAGACAAAACAGCTGAGTATTGAATTCGGTTGGCCACAAACAACTGTTGCTCTAAAAAATGGTATCAGTAGATGCTGAATTTCGTCTAAATTATGATTCCAGCTTGTTTGGGCATCCAAGCTTCTTCCCCCATGTTTTGTAGCATGAACTTGTAGAATTATCGGAATGTTTGCCTTTGTTTGCTTGGCCCTTCCAACATCTTTCAAGTCTTTTGCTGCCATAAAATATTTACACAACTACTGGTGCTTTTCTAATAGGTATAGATCGATAGAGGACATTTATACAATTCTAATGATACTAAATTTGTACATTCAAGCTTCTTCCCCCACACCTTGAGCTGGAAAATATACCGGACATGGCCAAATTTTGACAAAGTCGAAACATCATTTGGTGCAAAAAAATTGTTTCAGTGGGGCACATGATGTCATTCAGCAGGGCAGCTACAAACTACTTTGGTCCACGCATTTACTACAATTGGGGGGGCGCATATTTTTTGTGCAAAATAAATGCCATGGGAATATAGTGACTTGGCGCCCACTCACATGCCCATTCACATTGGGCGCACTCAACATTTCATGCAAAAGAATAATGGGTGGAAATACACACTGAAAAATAACAGGTGCAGATGCATACTTAGTGCACACATTTGATGTGCATTCACATTGGGTGCACTCTGACATGACATTTCGTGCCCATTTCACATTGGGCGCACTCTGACATTGAAACAATGCTGGACACAGACTATTTGTAACCCTATGAAAGCACAAGGTACATACAGTGGCACTTGAAAGAATTGTACCCCCTGTGGAGTGCAAAAGAATTGCGCCCCCTGTGGAGTGCAAAAGAATTGCATCCCTTATGGAACTCAAAATAATTGTCCCCCCCATGGAATACAGATAATTTCACCCCTTGTGGAGCTTGAGATAATTGCACCCCCTGTAGAGCTCAGAATAATTGCGCTCTGGAGCACAAATAATTGCACCCTGGAGCGCAAAAGAATTGCACCCCCCATGGAGCGCAAAAGAATTGTGTCTCTCATGGAGCTTGAAATAATTGCACCTCTAGAGCGCAAAAGTAATTGTGCCCTGGAGCACAAATAATTGCGCCCTGGAGCACAAAAGAATTGCGCCTCTCATGGAGCTTGAAATAATTGCACCTCTAGAGGGCAAAATAATTGCGCCCCCATAGAGCGCAAGTAATTGCGCCCTGGAGCAAAAATAATTGCGCCCTGGAGTACAAAAGAATTGCACCCCCCATGGAGCACAAAAGAATTGCACCTCTCATGGAGCTTGAAATAATTGCACCTCTAGAGGGCAAAATAATTGCACCCCCATAGAGCGCAAGTAATTGCGCCCTGGAGCACAAATAATTGCGCCCTGGAGTACAAAAGAATTGCGCCCCCAATGGAGCACAAAAGAATTGCACCTCTCATGGAGCTTGAAATAATTGCACCTCTAGAGCACAAACTAATTGCGCCCTGGAGCACAAATAATTGCACCCTGGAGTGCAAAAGAATTGCACCCCCTGTGGAGCGCAAAAGAATTGCGCCTCTCATGGAGCTTGAAATAATTGCACCTCTAGAGCGCAAAATAATTGCGCCCCCATAGAGCACAAGTAATTGTGCCCTGGAGTGCAAAATAATTGTGCCCCCTGTGGAGCGCAAAAGAATTGCACCTCTCATGGAGCTTGAAATAATTGCACCTCTAGAGCGCAAAATAATTGCGCCCCCATAGAGCGCAAGTAATTGTGCCCTGGAGCACAAATAGTTGCGCCCTGGAGTGCAAAAGAATTGCACCCCCTGTGGAGCACAAAAGAATTGCGCCTCTCATGGAGCTTGAAATAATTGCACCTCTAGAGTGCAAAATAATTGCGCCCCCATAGAGCGCAAGTAATTGCACCCTGGAGCACAAATAATTGCACCCTGGACTGCAAAAGAATTGCGCCCCCCATGGAGCGCAAAAGAATTGCGCCTCTCATGGAGCTTGAAATAATTGCACCTCTAGAGCGCAAAAGAATTGCTCCCCCATAGAGTGCAAGTAATTGCGCCCTGGAGCGCAAAATAATTGCACCTCTCATGGAGCACAAAATAATTGCACCTCTCATGGAGCACAAAATAATTGCACCTCTCATGGAGCACAAAATAATTGCACCTCTAGAGCACAAAATAATTGCGCCCCCCATGGAGCGCAAAAGAATTGTGCCTCTCGTGGAGTGCAAAATAATTGCACAGGTTGGGACTTGCCAATGAGACCAATGGGTGCAGTGCATGGGTGCCATAAACCTCTGCCAAAGTGAGCTGACCCATTGTATGAGGGGCTTTTTTTCATGCCACCCATCCATGGCGAAAAATTCACCTGTTGTTGCCTGCAGGCGCAACAACGAGGCTGCTGTCAACACATTTAAATACTTACTTCACATACAACAGGTTAATAATATATCTATTTAACTTTCTCCTGTGTGGTCCCCCACAGTGGTACTAACGAGGCAGCACTCTGGTTAACTGCCTGAAAGAACGATGGGCGCAACAATGGGATCTGTGCAATTGGGCGCAACCCATGGGCCATGGGCGCCAGAGGCAAAGTGGGCCAATCCGTCCTCTATGGGGCTCTGTTCGTGCGGCCCACCCATGTCGCATGGCCTATTTTAGAGTCTCGGCCCAGTCATTCCCAAGGCCGAATTCTTGACAGCTCGGCTGAGTCCGCTGGCCCGCTGTTGATGGGCGCCTGTCACACACCGCTGGCCCATCAGTGATGGACCCATTTGACTGCCCTAACTGTAGGGCCACCACGGCGCGAGTGGCATACGAAGTCGATGACAGTTGTCTCCGGTTGCAGATCAGCATTAGGTGAAATCAGCTTTAGGACACCTAGCCATCAGCAATAGCATTTATCTTTGCACGTAGGCGCGCTCACAGTGCTTTGCATAGCATCGCGAAAATAAATTTTGGCCTGCACTGCCACGACGTGCTCTTGGCTTGCTCTTGGCCCGCTGCACTTCAACAAAATGAAACGTCGTGTTTTTCCGGCTCTGGACTGGCGATGGAGATATTGAGGGCGATGAACGCGAAGGGAAATGGCTGGCTCCCAGACTGTTGGCGAGATCGCGGCGGTGGGAGAGATGGGTCTAGTTGGTCGCTTTTCTGCTGCCAGTGGATCTTTTGGATGGGCTGAAGTTGATCGGTCGGAAACCGGTTAACCAGCCAGTTGAAACTCGAGTCAACATCCAGGTCGTCAAATTTCAAACCCCTCGAAGTGGGAGGCTTAGTGAGAGAGCGGATGGTTGGGATCAAGCGACCCGCTGGAAAATTAGGCCTCAAAAAAGATTCGCGAGCAATTCGCGACCCCGTGACTAGTTGACTTGGTACACCATCTTCACCTACCTTGGAACTAGTCTCTCGTAGACAGACTTCGATATTATGTGAAGTCGTACCTTGTTTCACGATAATATGAAGCTGCCCGTAGACTTGCGATGGATGATGGATCAATTAGTAGCGGCCAAATTTAGGACGTGCTTGCGGAGTAAATGAAGGGGGGTTGATCCTTGCGGTTTGAAGGACGACTCGGACAACGTTGATTGACCGGAAAATGATTATCGGCCTTAGACTTCTATAGGCAATGGGAAGAGGCTCTACAGGTGTTATTAATAATTAAGTAAGTGGTAAGGTAAGGTGTATAGTGATATGTAACAAAATCCATGGCGTAAAGGTAAAAAGCCAACCAAACCTATTAATCGACCCCCTATTGACAGTACGCAGGCCGATGATCACTGTAGTATAGTCAAAGTATAGTCCCCCCGACCGTACCTACGTAATGTTCCACAACCCAAAGTGAAAGTTTCCACCTGACAGCCGCGCTGTCTACGATGTTGTAGCTCCAGCCTCTAGGAGGTAACTATATCAAAGGTCCATAAGAAAATGGCCCTGTAACACATAAACCGAATACTGATTATTAACGAGCGAACAAGTCACTATGCTCACTCACCATCCCAGCAAGAATGACTGACGCGTAGAAGATCGAACTCAACACTGGTGTCCGCAGGCCCCCCGAGGAGGCGGGATAAGGAGAGGTAGTATTGGCGTCGAACGTCCGATCGCAATCAATCATGTTCACACCCCATTCGACTTGTCCCATTGGTTGATTGGCATAAACTGGGGATACGACACTGTTGAGAAAAGAGTGAGTTGTGAATCTTCGGAAAGCTGGGAAAGAAAAAGACTACGTTGAACCAACGGTCATGTTCCCACTTGTGACATTGTAATTCATGAGGGCGATGACGGCACCCTAAATTGAGCGGGTTTATACGTGAGCAGCAAGTTTTACTGGATATACTGTGAGGATAACTAACCTGCTGATTCGGTGGCACATGCATGACCACGTTCTGTGAAAATGTCTGAGACTTCGTGCTCGACCAGCTGTCATGATAACCGACAGCAAGCTGTCCGATCTGGACGCCAACGTTCAGACCAGTGCTCCATGTGTCGCTCGTAGTGAATGATACTCTGAATTCGCTGTCGACAGGGTACGTGCCACCGTAACAGTTGGACACGGGAGAGCCGACGATAAAGCTGTAGCTTTGGATGCCGAAATTGCTCTGGCCGATAGTCAGATATCAATGGGACACGCGCATTCCAAACATATTCTACCTCACCTGTGCAATCCAGCTACAAAGGTAATGGGCACAGTTGCTCAAAAGAGAACCGTCATCCGAGCTGGTTGGAGTGGTTTGGGGTGGTGCCGTGAATGTGGTGCTTGTCAATGGGTCGGGTAGCGTGGTCCAGTCATCTTGTGCACTGTTCCCATTAATCAGGCCAAGGATCAGGAGGGCTAGGACCATTGTATGGTAAAAAGATGATAACGTTGCTAAAAGTGGCATCTTGCGGCTAGAGCTTTACTATCAGATAAAGTGTATTTATCTTCCTGATTAAGCGCGGAGTCCGGACAGTGCATTGCATAGCCATCCAAAATTAGCGTTTGGCGTTCACCGCCACATCACCTTGGCGAGGCATCTCGCGTTTCGCAACTCCAACCACTGGCGATCCAGGTACTGACCCATGTCGATCCCGAAATGCGCCCAGCAGGAACAAAGACACAGGTTATGGCCGCTGGCTTTCCGACGGTTGACGAAAATGAGGCGTCGGGTTAATCAAGAAAAGAGGGTGGCCCAGATATGTCATTCTCACAAACAATGGAGGGAGGCTGCAGCTATTCGATGGGCCCAGGAAAAGAGGCAGAAATCATCGTAATCGACAAGTCGAGTCAACACTTATGTCGCTGCACACCTCGATGCACACCCCTCATCGGCGTATTTCGACCCTTTAGATCATTCTCTTCGAAAGAACCCTCAAAGAAAGATGATAGCGCCGGAAAAAGTTCCGGAGGGCCCGAAGCAAAGGAGGGTGCCGGAGGGGATGGTCTGGACTGTGTTTGGGTTTTTGTTGAGAAATGTTGAGGCGGAGTAGTGTCGAGAAGGTGAGCAGTTCTCGGAAATGGGAAGGAGTGGCCGTCGGAGCGGAGGGTGATTCAACGCCAAAAGTGGAGAACGGGAAGAGTTAGAGATGGAGACACTGGTGATGGTGTCGGTGGGGAGGAGTCCTGAGGGGTTACAGATGATCCTCTGTCAACGGGTCGATAGGAGAGCTGGTGAACGGGAATTTTTGTGCAACACTCTAGGACCGTTGCGATGACGCCTGCAAATGGATCTCAGACGGTTAAAGCGATATGGGTCGTCAGCACGTACGTAGTGGACGCCTGCTTTCCCATTCACGACTCTGACACGATGAATCCAGCGCAAAAAACACAGATGTTTCGCTCTTGAATTTGTGATATTGCATCGCAGAATATAAACGGGCGTTTTGCGGCGTACAGTGGCCACTAGGAGCGCCGTGCCATCGTCTGAAGGCTACCCCCGAATGAACCTCATCTTGTGACAATTGTTCGTCTGTTATACGATTGCGTATCTGGCATCCTACCCAGGCTGCTTCGGTTTATGATGCGCAGCAATACCTACAATTCGCCCTCTTTGTTGACCACCATATCAGAAGATACAATGAACTAGTTTCGGAAGAAGCACAAGTCAGCTGTTGAGGGTTGCGCAGAGCACATATGCGAAGCCTACCTCTACGGATATTAGAAACGACGAGAGATGCTCTCGGAAGAGACAGAGGACTCTTGGATTGATATGTTCGCTTCGACGATCTGCTGGAGTCCCCGAAGTTCGCCAACGACTGAGTCTAGAGTGTCTTGAGTTGCAATAGATCCTTCCTAGTAACGAGAACTGCATGATGTGTAGTAGGCTGGTTTGTTGAAAAAAGAGTAGTCGTGGTCCCGTGACAGTACCTTCAACACCATCAATCGATATCCTGCATCAAGCAGACTTTGTATTCTTGAGTAACCTCATCATGTCCCCCAGCCCACTCTTTCTGGGTCTTGATCTCTCAACGCAACAGCTGAAAGCTGTTATAACCGATCGACATTCTACCGTCGTCCATCAAGCGTCTGTACATTTTGATACTGATTTACCTCTCTATGGGACCACCGGTGGAGTTCTCAAAGGACCGGAAGACGGACAGGTCACATCTCCAGTTGAGATGTGGTTGGGTGCTATCGACCTTTTGTTTGAAAGAATGGAGAACGCAGATGTCGACCTTAGTGCCGTAGTTGCAGTGTCTGGGGCTTGTCAGGTGAGGTCTTTCGCGATGGGCTAGAAACAAGTCGAACACTCACTTTCATATTTCCGATCAGCAACATGGCTCAGTCTTTTGGACTGACTGCGCAGAACAACTTCTTGTCGGCTTGAATCCTTTCCAATCGCTCGCTTCACAACTCTTTCCCTCGGCGTTTTCCTTACACAACTCGCCCACTTGGCAGGACTCATCCACGACCGCTGCATGCAAACATCTCGAAGACCTCGTCGGTGGCCCACGGGCTCTTGCAGACTTGACTGGCAGTAGAGCTTATGAACGATTCACTGGCAACCAAATATCTCGGGTGATAACGATCGCTGTTTCCTGACAGCTGTTCTCTTGCTAACGAATTATGCCTGAAAAGATATCCCGCTTATACCCAGCTATATACCGTGCAACTTCCAGGATATCCCTTGTTTCCTCCTTTGTGCCCTCATTATTTCTTGGACACATTGCCCCCATCGAGGTCTCGGATGCCAGTGGCATGAATCTTATGAATGTGATTTCGTGTAAATGGGAAGACAAACTTCTAGAAATATGTGGTGGGTCTGAGCTAAGATCCAAGTTAGGACCAGAGCCTGTCGCAGGCGGAACTTTTCTGGGCAAAATCTCTCCTTGGTGGGTTCAAAGATGGGGATTCAATCAAGGTGTCTACCGTCCTCTTAACTCAGAAGCTTCGGTGTGCTGACACCATGGCTAATCAGACTGTATTATCGCCTCCTTTACTGGAGATAACCCCGCAACTGTTATATCTCTGTCGGCTCCCGGTGATGCCGTCCTCTCGCTTGGAACATCGACAACTTTCTTGCTTTCCATTTCCCCTTCCTCCATGAGTCCAAAAAGGTTTACTACTTCTCATCTTCTGGCCCATCCAACAGAACCTGGAGGTCATATTGCGATGTTATGCTACAAGAACGGTGCTCTTGCCCGTGAACAGATCAGGGACAGGTTTGCCAACGGTAGTTGGACCGAATTTAATAAACTTGTTGAAGACGCACCTCCAGGGTGCGCGGACTTTCTGGGCTTTTACTTTCCCCTCCCAGAAATAATTCCCCCAAACGTGAAAGGAGAGTTCTATTTTACAACAAATTCAACCAAGGCAGATAAGAAGTTGCCACATCCCGTCGACGATATACCGCCCTCCCTTCATCCTCGGGCTATTCTAGAATCCCAGTTTTTATCAATCCGTTCACGGATCGCGGCCATATTGCCTGAAAATTCACCCCCTCTGCAGCGTCTGGTTATCACTGGAGGCTCATCTGCCAATCAGACGATCAGGCAGCTGGCGGCGGTAATACCCTATAAACTCTTAAAAGCTTATTCTAATTTGAACATTTTCTGAAACAGGACGTACTCAACATGAAAGTGTTCGTCTCGACTACAAAAGAGGCTGCTGCAATGGGCGGTGCGCTTCTTGCGAGGTATGCATGGCGAAAGCTGGAAAATGACTCTGTGGATACGATTGACAGTGAGGCATCCAGCGGGATGGAGTGTGTGGCGGAACCTATCTTGAAGAATACCCAGGTTTATGACAGCCTCATCCCTATATACGAGGCTTGTGAATCACAGTTGATATGATTTGCCTTTAGCACGGTGGTCGTACTTAGATACCTTCTCACTCGTCGCGAGTACCTCAAGACTACTGCGGTAAGCGATGTCTGGCCTATCAACCAAAGGTTTTATCCGTAACGTTGTTACAAGCATGTAGCTAGGACTTCAGTGTGAAACGAAAAATCGGCAGTAAGCAAGCATGTAATCCAGAGAACCAGAAATGAGTAATACATAGATGTAGAAAGACGAAATGGAGACCAAGGCGATTATGGTTTCTTGTTCTTCTGGAATAGCGCATCCAACGCCGTGTTCAACGTATCCTTGGATCCCGAGCGTGCCACGATTGGCGGGTTCAAGGCACTAGTCGAGGGGCTGTCACCAACGCCAGACGAAACAACGCCAGAAGACCTCCTCGAAAGCAAAGCCTCGTCAGAAGGCGAAAGGTCATGACCAAAGCTGGTTCGAATACTGCTCGCCGACCCTCCCCCTTGCGATGTAGCACTAGGAGTCGACGGGTCAACGAAATGAACATGAGGGCTGTGTAACAATCTTCCCCTCTCCCCGTCTTCATCGCGCTCACGCTCAGGCGTGTTTGGAGCGGAATCATACGCAGATGACCTGGACGTGGATCGATGGCCGGGGTCGATCCGCAAGGAGATAGTGGACGGCGTTGGGGGAGCTATATTGGTGTTGGCTATCGTGTTGGCTATCGTGTTGGGTGTGGGTTGCATGTCGGATAAAACACTCGGGGTTGGGGAGGCAAGAGGGAGTTTGAGTCCGGGGCTAGGGAAGGGCCGTGCACCAGATTGTACATAGCGTATGGAGGGGGGTGGGAGTTCAGGTGTGGTTGGTCTGGAATGGGATTGTTGAGATTGAGATTGAGGGGCAGTGACATGAATAGAAGAAGAGACGGCGTCGGGCGAGTTAGGTGGAGAGTCAGGGGGAGGTGATGTATCCCTCTTCTCTTTGTCTGGGAATGGACCATAGGTATAGCTGGGTGGGACATATGGTGGGTAAGCGTGGGTGTAAGCGTCCGTAGACGGCGCACTCGGTCTGCTACGGTGCTTTGAGTCAGGATCATACGGGTATCCTTGACGAGGGTACGCAGTCGATCGGTAGGATGGAACGCGGCCCATGAATGGAGATATCCTTCCGTAAGTTGAGGGAGGTCGGTATGGCTCCGGAGCGCTGGGATCGACGTAACCTGGGAATGAGGAACCATAGCTATAGGATTGTGGGGGGTCGTATGGGGTTTGGTAATCAGAGTTATAAGTCGGCTGGCGGTCGGGTGGAAGATACATCACTGGTGAGGTAGGTACCATTGAATATGGGTTTGGTCCCTGGCCGTCCTGCTGCTGTTGGGCTTTCTCTTCCAACCATCCATCGATACGTTCTTTCCAAGCCTTGTCCATGCGCGTACCGTAGCATTTAAAGGTGTTCAGAACGAGGAACCCATAGATAACGCCAATGGCCACAACAATGGTAATAGTAATCCGGATACCCAAGGTTGCATGTTTTGAGAGCGGCGTGGGTGGTGTACTATCATCAGTCCCACTCCGCCATATAAAGGCCATGATGCAGAAAATGTAGAGGATCAGTGACCTAGTAGTGCAGGGCATTTGAGGTGTTAAACGAGCATGGTACATGTTACTTACCACGTCAGCCAGATAGCCGGCATCGCCAGAAGAATCCACACGTTCCACAACACTGCAGTCCTGGACTTTTTTGCTTCCTGAATTTAGATTTAGCCACTGAATGCGAACCCAAACGACCAAGAGACGTACCAAAGCCCACTCGGCAGCCTTGTATGTCTTGCGCATGCTTCCGAATCGAATGATGTACATACACCCATACAGCAAACTGAACAAGGCGCAAATCAGCGAGAACAACGAAGAGTATCGAACAACGGGATCGTCCGCTGCAGACTGAATTTGTAGAATGGTAAGAATGGCACTGTCAACGCAAAATGTATAATCAGTACAAGTCTTATCAGAATAGAAAGGTGGGAAAGAAACTCACGATAGCAACAAAACCGAAATAACATTAAACGTCTTCCACTCCCTCATCACGCAATCTATAAACGACTCCCAAGTAAGCTTCAAGCTCTCATACGCAGGCGGGACCGACGACGTCTCAAACGCCATATGTATCGAATGCGTCTCTTTACCCTTCGACGCCGTCTCCAGCGCCATCTTCTTAATCTCCGGCAAACTCAAATCAGCCTCCTCGAATATCCGCGCCACGCGAGAAAAGTAGAGCTCCGGCAGGCGGAGGAGCATGTGCAGATACGCCTGACGTGGGAAGGTGTGGACGATGTAAGTTAGAACGACTTTTGAGTCTGTGGGCTTTTCCCCCAAGTCGTCTGCCATTGGTGCGCTGTAATTCCCTCCCAATTTTTGTCTGCGCCGGCGAAGTAAGAACATGCACGGCAAGCAGAAGATCCAGGCGAGGGTGGTTAATACTTGGTGGAAGAAGGATGGTTTGTAAGATTTGATGGAGTCCGGACGTGTCCACAGTGGTCCAGGCGGATAGATGGGTGAATTGGGCCAGGTGGGGGAACCTGGTTGAGGTTGGTCATATGGGTTGTTGTACGCATCGGGAAACGGGCTGGTGTAAACTGGGGGATTATATCCGGGATAAGGAGCCAGGTTAACAGGGGGGTAAGTAGCAGGATTGTGGGGATCGTAGGGAATAGGAGGAATGAAAGGAGTAGGGGGATTGTAGGGAGTAGGAGGATTGTAGGTAGTAGGAGGAGGAATGTAAGGAGAAGGGCGATTGTAGGGAGCAGGAGGATTGTACGGAGTAGGAGGATTGTAAGGTGTAGGAGGATTGTAAGGAGTAGAGGGATTGTAGGGAGTAGGGGGATTGTAAGGAGTAGGAGGAATGTAAGGACTAGATGGCCGCGGTGTCTGGCTGGCAGGTTGTTCCGTGTCCGTGCCAGAGGCTGGACTCGTTGGGGACGACGGGATTGGATCAAGAGGTTGGTAAGGGGTGCTAGCCGGAATACTAGAATCAGCCGGAACGGAACTAGACGTGTTTCCTGAAGAGGTCGGCATAGGTGACGTGCTTTGCATCGGAGTTTGCTGCACTGGAGTCGCTATTGGCGTTTGCGATGGGGGCATTGTCGGGACAGATGATGGAGGAGAAGATGCTCGCATGGGCTGTGATTGCGATTGCGACGGGCTACCGTAATAAGCAGGGGCAGTTGAGCTACCCCCATAAGAAATGGAAGGTGTTGGTTGTGAGCTGTATACGGGGCTCGTCGCGTACCCAGGTGCAGACGACGATTGTGGTCTCGTATAGCCGCTGGTGGACGGCGTTTGCGCCGAGGGGCGTGAAGTTGGAGTAGTACCTGAGTATGGTCCTGAGTAAGTCGCGCTCTGGCTCATCGGTGCTGAGGAGTGTGGGGTGCTCCCATATACACTGTGTGTACCACTTGTAGGTCGTCCGCTACCCACCGGCCTAGGTGGTGGCTGTGGTGGCTGGCCAGCGACTGGGATATCGTCGAAGGTAACGTCGTCCCCAACCTGATCATGCTTGCTGCTCGCCGATGTTTTGAATGGGTCAGTAGCAACAAACACGTCGCCTCTATGTGTCGTTTTTCGTACCGGCGTAGGTCTTGCAGGATACTGAGTTGACGAAGTGGTTCGAAAGGTCACTGGGGGTGCTGGGGATTGTTGGTAAGTCGACGGCGCTGCTGGGGATTGTTGATAGATTGACTGTGGTGCGGGGGACTGTTGGTACATAGATTGGCTACCAGGAGAGGCACCAAACGAGGCTGATGCTGAGTTGTGAATCGATTGTTGCGCAGGAGATCGAGAATAATCGACAGCGGAATTCGAAACCGCAAAACGAGTGCCCCCAACCGGGTAAGGTGTCCCCGACCCGGGAGTCGTTACTGGTCGACTGGGTAACGACATGGATTGGGAACCCGATTGAGAGTTAGATACCGCAGAAGTCGCTGGGGCCGAAGGACCCAACGAAAGGCCAGACGGGGAAGCTGAACTAGGAGGTCGATACATTGACATAGAGCTCGGCTGAGAAGCTGACGAGGGAAATGAATGGGGCTGCGAAAAAGACCCCGAGTCTGGCGCTGAAGGTGATCTTGGGGTTCGGTTCGTCGGAGCTGAGGGAGATGGGTAAATCGAGGGCGCACTGAATGGGCTGCTAGGTGGTCGCGAAGTTGGCATGCTTGCAGATGAGGAAAGGCCGGGTGTGAATGAGGCTGGAGGCATAGGGAGGGGTGAGGTTGTGTACGATTGAGCAGCAAGGGGCAAAGAGCTGCCCGTGTTGCCAGAAGGCCCTGAAAACGTCCTAGGCAAGGAGGGAGGTGGAGGTGGTGGGTGGAGAGGTACAGCAGACCGTGTGACTGAAGAAGGAGGGGGTAGAGGGGGTGGTTGCGCGCTAAATGGAAGACTTGAGGACGAGAGCGCGCCAGCGCCTCCCCCCGCTGAAGAGTAGGGTCCTCCTGAGGGTCGAGCACTCCTGCTCAACCCTTCTGTAGGTGCCAAGGAAGTACTCGAGCCTTCTGAAGGTCTCTGGTACAAACTGGGCCGAGTTGCATCTGGCCTCTCTTGCTCGCGCTCAGATTGTGAGAGATCTGCGCATTGGTCGTCAAGTATGACTCGACGCTGAGAGTTTGATTGTGCGTACCAGATTGCGATCCCGGAGGCGTCGAGGCCGACATCGTTAGTCGTATAGCTGGACTCCTAGTATCGCGACAATAGGATGAGGAACGAAGCTCAGGTTATCTGTCGATTGCAGTCCTGTGCAATGGTATGCGGACAGCCTCTTAAGCGCCCTCAGCCAAATTGTTAAGGCACCAGGTACACATGGACAAGGGAGTTTCCGATAAGGCAATGTGCATTGCGCGCATGGCGGCATGGGCCAGTGTAAAGCCACTAATTGCAAAGGAAGGGATTTTGCGCGTAAAATGAAGGATTGTAGAGAGAATTTCGACTTACGTTGCTATCCGAGGGCATTGAGCTTTATAGCAAGAGTTTTGTGGCCGAGGTGACGGTAACGGTCCGTGCTGGTTCGGACAATGCCGTTCACCTTTGGTCTCCACAAGCACAAGCAATTTTCTTACTCCAGGACAAATTTCAACTGGGCAGCTCAAAGTTTCCGATTCTCAGGGGTAACCGTGTCTATACTGTAAGTATACTTGACTTCTAGGTGCTCAGCAAGTATTCATTCGAATTGAATCCCAGGTGTTGAGCTGTCGTCATGCGAATTCAACGAGACTTTAATCAATTCGATCCAAGGTGGGGATATACTCCCAAACTGCAAAACCAACCAAATCTGTCACCGCGAAGGATGGCCGCCGAGTGAAGACGATAATCCCTATTTTTTTACCGTCTCGAAGTCCTAATATACCCTCGCTGCCCAAAAGACGGGAACAATCACTCCAAAACCGCTAAGTGAAAATGGCTTTCAGAAGGCCAACATGCAGAACTGACCTCAATGCCATTAGCTCATTCGAAGCCAATGTGAGCCTACCCAAGAGGAAGCTTCTGTGGGCGAGTGCAGTGGCGGGTATGTAGATGCGGCGATCACGCCAACTATTTCTTTCACGACGGAGTCATCGACCTCTTTTGCTATACTCCATTCCCTACCAATTACAAATAGCAGCTAGGTTGTGGGATTACCAATGGTCGGTATCGACGCGTCATTGCCTAGCGTCCCGAGCAGGATTCACCTCCATGGCTCCGCATGACTCTCGTCTCGCCAAACTTCAATAGTCACGTGCAGTCTATGCAACAACGGGCCTGAGGGGGACGGAGTCAAAGTTCGAAGTTGGAACACGATATGCCGCAATTATGGTGAGCGACCTATCAAGGCCAAGTACGACTCCCGACTCATGCCTCTGCTCGAAGTACCAATTCTCACATTTTTGCCGTCAGCGTTCAGGTGGGTCCTGACATCCTTGGCACTTGCTGACATTTTTAAGTTAGAAAGTTCCTTCACGATCTCAGGGAATTCCGCTTTACGAACTCGGAACAGGCACTCCATATACAATGACATTTGTGCATGTTGAAGAATGTGCGACTCAAAATGTACCGCCTGCGATAATTATGGCACAGCTAAAACCCCCGCTTCACCGTGACGTTGATCTATGCGTTGAGGCCTATCCAGCCGGCCCTTTTATTGGCTCATACGCCCGGGTGGGTTGAACTGTGGGACTCTGTCTTCAAGCGAGATAATAGACTGAAATCATCCTGAGAGCGTCCCTTTCCTTTTCCCCCTTTTCCCCCGTCAGGTAACGACCTTTCGCCGCCAATGGCCATGTCAATTTTCGACCGCATTTTTGAAAAATACTTTTGAAATGCGAAAAACAAGTAAGTTTTCACCAGGAGTAGAACACAAGACATGATTTCTCACCTCAAGTGTAGATTGGACAACTTTCTCTCGTTTTTTGCGCAATCTCTCAGCCTCTTCCAAGCTACGCAGGAAGGTCGTCATTGAAATCCGCATTACTAGACTCAACAGACTTACTCGACTTGAGCGTCTGCGTGGGTAGACTGTAGTAGCTTCAGACATCTGGGAAGTTCTTCCCCAGCTTTTTGGAGGCGGCGAAATGCTAGACTCCTCCCAACGACTCGAAGCGGAAAAGATAGGCGGTCAACTTTGTCCGGTTTGAAAGAACTTGAAGCGTCACAGGCGTCAGCAGTTGGGCGGGAAGGTAACTCGGACGACTGGTCCGGGTCATCGAAGTCGGCGTACAACCCCTCCTGGGTTGATACATCGTCAGTGGAACTACGTCCCAGCGTCGTGGAGGATGAAGTGAAAGGGTGGCGGACCAGTGTCGCCGCAGAGGAAGAAGCAAGAGGTAGTTGGCGACTTTCCATGCCTCGGAAGACTGAGTATGTTGTGACTATGTAGAAGATGTTTCCTTTGAGCTGAGACTCTGCTTTTTATTGAAACCAGATGGCCTTCGTTTGCCGCTTAGGTTCGAGCACTTGACGACGACTGTTGTTCTCCAGTTGTTCTACATTGGTCGGACACCTGCTGAACATCGTCATATCAAGACGGCGTTTTACTTGCGAGACTGTGCACAATCACCAGGCTTGCAGTGGGTCCACATAGGACCCTATTGCTGCCGCGGTCGCCTGTTGTTCTACATTCAGTAAATTTGACAAGAATTGGTTTCTCTGTATCTTGTGAGTCTCGTCCTCCAAGTCCTTTTGTTCATCGGCCAACTTTAGGCTGCCGATTTGTCTCACCAGATTTGATCAGTTTTATTTGTACGACTAAACAAAAGCGCTGAGTGTTATATTTTCAAAAGGGGTCTATCGATATGAAAATAGCTGTCAAAGCCGAGCTGTTTTGGCGTGATCACTAACCTTGGTTGAAAGAGTGTGAAAACCTCCTTAGACCACGCTATCTGCCTGATTGGAAAGCCTCTTGAGTCAGCGACAAGAGTTTGCATTATTGTGATTGTGAAGATGGTGTCATCGTGAGGGGGTAAGAACTTTTTGAGAATATTTTCGCTCACGCATTTTAATACTCGAGTCTGCTTGACGCGACGCGAATCGATGACGGCAAACATGTTATTTTGAAAAAATTCCATCCATCTTTGGGAAGTGCTGAAGCAAAAAATCTCGCTGATATTTTCTGGCAAGCCCCACGTTTCCAACCCGAAAACTTACCACTGCATCCCTACCACCATTCTTGACATGCCTGACAAAGAAGATACTCAACTGTTAGTGATGCCCTTGCTCCGGAGTTGGGAGGGGCCAGAATTTAACACAATTGGAGAGGTCGTTAACTTCTTTCATCAGGTATTTGAGGTGAGTATCGTCACGACTGGTTGTCCTTAATTTGATGCCATACCGTTCAGGGTCTTCAATATATGCATACCAACGGCGTAGCACATCGGTGGGTTTCATTTTTCCGAGTGAGATGGAAATTTCACATTTATACAGAGACTGCAAGTAACTGTATGATAACATCCTGATGGATCCTACAGGTCTATACTCGGTACTTCCCCACCCTCTCCTGTCTAATCGAGCTCGTGACTTTCGATCCACCCCCTCGCATACCACTCGCACTTTGGCGCCTGTGAAGTACCATTTCATAGATTTTGGCGTCGCAAAGAAATATGACCTGTCAGCGCCACCTGAAGAACACCTGGGACAATTCCAGAATTTAAGAAGGACAAACTTTGCGATCCATTTGCCGTTGATGTCTACTGTATCTGAGGGCACCTGATCCAGTCCGTTTTCCTGGACGTGCATATGTCGATTTCTCGTCGCCCGGGCCCATTGAAACTCATAACCTCTGTCTTTCAGAAAAGGATTTGATTTCATGCGACGTCTCGTGAAAGATATGTGCAAGGAGAATCCAGAAGACAGGCCAACTTGTCTCTGCTTGGCAGAATATTCGTGCATCGAGATGGTGATACCTAGTATACATAGGCATGGCAACGATTTAAAAAAAAAGTGGATATGTTCCTTTCATAAACTATAAAACTACACGGTGAAACGACTTCAAATGAAATATGATTCTTTCTAAGTTACCTATTGACTACTCAGGAAGTTCCCCAACAACCTCGTCTGAATACTGACTATATTCAACTTTCACCCCTCGCTCGACGAGCTCATACCGATCATCCTCATCCGTCAGGTCAGCGAAGAACTTTGGGAATAAAAACGTCTTCTTCACCCCATCCTCACAATCCACCTGCTCAATCGTAACCGCTGCCGCATCCCGCCAACCCTCAACAATACAAACCCCAAAAGATACCCTAATCCGCGCTTCACCCTTCAGCAATGCCTTCAATCCGTCTAAAAAGGCTGATCCTCGCACCGTATTATCCTTGGCGAGGGGATGGTTACCAAGGAGAAGGTGCACGGTCACCGAACGTTGATTATCCTTTGATGTTGTGAGAACGATACTTTCGTTAGTTGGAATCCGATATCGAGGGGGTACGAGGGTAATTGCGCTCCCAGAAGATGAAGTGACGCTGACAGGAAGTGGGACGATGTATTGTCCTAGCCTCCTCGGTTGTGGCGGTAGATTTAACCTTGTGTAAAGGCGGGTAGCGGTGGAAGCAGAGATAACTTCGGGCGTGTTACTAGTAATCGGTGTACCGGGATAATGTGTTTCGAGGAAGGTGCGTATGGTAGGAAGGTGTCGAGGTGGTGGATTGTTTAGCACAACCCGTTCGAATGGGTATTTGGGATCAACGATCATCACCGATTTAAGCGCAGCTTCATCTGGGATGCCTTGAGCAAAAGGGGAGGTAAGTGTGTAGATGGTTTTCGTCTGGCGTTCGCCGTTGTCGAAAGAACTTGACAGACATTCGGAGGAGAGGCGGTCGGGGTAGAAATCGAGGAATAAAATGGTGGGCGTTGGTGTGTTGTGGGGGAGGGTGGCGCAGTATGCCTCGCCATGTGTAATATAAAGCGAGGGGTCGTCTTGCGCTAAGGTGGTCTCGGGTTCTGGCGCGTCGACATCGTAGTAGTAGTGAGATGTTCCTTCAGTAATTGCGTTGAGGACGTCGTAATACTCATCCTCCGGGAAAGCGGAGGGTACAGAGACTAGGTACGCCTTCACTTTGGATTTATGCCATTGGCGGAGCAGGGATTTCACGGTGTCGAGAAGGGATGACGACGAGGAGACTGATTCAGTCCCCGTACCAATCGTTGATCCGTCAGAGGATGAGAGCAAGGAGACAGATACAATGTATCCGTCGGAGGATTTGAAGAGACTAATTCCGGCGGAGGCCATTGTTCTTGGTGGGGAGTCGTTTTCAAGGCTTGTCTTTAACCGGTTTTGATATAGATCTTAGGCGTGTCATCAAGCAGTTTGTTCAAAAACTTACAGCGCAAGTGCTTCCCGTGGAGTCAGGAGGAGTCAGGAAGAAGACGCCCAGTTTGGTAGGTCTCCAACAACACAGCCGACCGTCGACGTTGTCAATCCGTGTAGATTGTCAGACCGTGATGTTAATCAAAGAAAATCTATGTGGTAGTCAAATCGTGCTAAGCGCAAAGCAACTTGAAGCATGAAGATCTTTCGAGAATGGGGATGTCGTCGACGTCGGGGAAGGGTTTGAGCTGCCAACGCGGCTCTTGGCACGTGTCATCATCTGTTCGACATTGACACTGACACTGACACTGACACTGACAGGCACCACCTGAACCAAACCTGAACATGAATCTTGGCCGAAAAGTCGCTCATACTATATCTCTTGGCTCATGGCGGCCTTCTGAAAAAGTAAACAACTGTCTTTGTATGCAAGCACTCGATTTTCTTTCACCCAACTCAAATTTTCATCTCAACTTTATAGCTCCGCTCAGCATTCTTGCTTCAAACATGAAAATCGTGAACGCCGGCAGCCTGCTGGACCCTATAACCGAATGTTTCAGCGTTCGATAAGTAAGGCTGGATAGATCTTCTGTCGATCATACAACTTTTGTAGCCCCCTGGCAAGCTGTCCGAAACCACGAGAAACCACGCGACCTTCGGGATCCGTTTTTCATTCAAACAACCAAAATTAGCTTCATTCTCGCACCGCCCAACTCCGCACAAACGTAAATCAATCCAGCATGCAACGTGCATGAGACGCTCGTTTTTGGTGACGACGCATCGGATACGCGTTTGGAACTTGGGATTCGGGATCGAACCTGGCTCTGATTTTTTCAAGAGATTTTGAGCAAGCGGTATCAGCCGCAACTTTATGGAGCTTTATGGTGTCAACATTCAACGAAATTTTTAATAGCCCCTTCAAGCTGTGTCGGATTTCAGACGTCCCTTCGCCCTTATCTCACACCGGCACCAAAATCTTCCGTGCGGTCCAGCGTTTCAAAGTCTGTCAACAGTCCGTCACCAGCCGTCACCATGCGACCAAAATTTCCCATTGAATTGACGCTTGAACGTCGTTAACTAGATAAGAAAGGTATATATAAGGGTCAGATTTCAGAAGTCAACCCTCATCCCATCGCAGGTCGATTTGATCCACTGTCTTCGCTTGGTGAGTTTCCTCCTGTAGTTCGAGTGCAGGTGCCCTGACACATTTTCTTCCAGGTGCAGGTCACCAACCCTCAACGAATTTCCTCTGCCATTCATTTCTTCAGTATGCGTTCTCAACATATTCCGCTGGGACTCTTTCTCCTGGCATCTATTAGTGGTGGGTTCCACTCTAACCTGTCATACTGTCACCTACTCAGCTCGATTTTTCCAAAAGGCGTCTTTTCAGTGCCCCTCGGTATAACTCACGATCTTCCTGCTGACGCCGATGAAACAACGCACCAAGCTAATCTCGACGCGGCCACAGTTGAAGGTTCGTCTTCATTTGCTTCAATCGCAAACTGTTTTATAACTTTAATCCTCAAGCTAATCGGCAAATCGATATCATGGAGAAAGTCATGGCAGACCCTGATAACGCGAAGCATAAACCTCTCATCGATGCCGCGTTCGGAGCGAAGGCCGACCGGGACGCAATTAAAGCAAATGTCGAGAAGCTCAAGACCGGCAGCGTTCCTGTCAAGCTTGCCGCCGACCCAAAGTATCTCGCCTACACGTCGTACGATACTAGCACGACTCCCATGACCCCTGAACATATCGTGTTCGGCAAACAGTACCATGATTGTGCGTGATAAATGCCTGCCCACCTTGCCTCTTTAACATTGTGACACGATTATGTTTCGTAGCTACGCCCGCCGCTCAAGCCGGTACCCTAATCCACGAAGCCACACATGTACTCGCCGACACTGGCGATTATATGAGGGGTAATCCTGGCGATATTATCCCAGGTAGTGACCCACGTACCTCGGCCAAAACGGGATGTAAGCCGCTTATTGAATAATATTCTTTGAATCGTGCTGACCATCAAATTTAGACACAAAGTCGATGGAGCCGTATAAGACCGTTGACGAAATCAATGCCGACAAAGATTTCGTCAAGATACGAGATAAGAAGGGGAATATGCACCTTAACGCGGAGTCCTACGCGTACGTTCTCTGGCTTTTTTTACATACGAATCACCCATTCACGGATTTCATTTCATAAGGCAATTTGCAAGCTTATGCGCGAATGCTGGTCTCCGCCGCCGCGAGTTCCACATGTACAGACGAGCGTTGGCGGATGGTGATCACGACATGGTACGTGATTAAATGCGACTTTCTCATTTCCTAGTCTGATTGATACGGTTTACAGGCCGCCCATTACCTCGTGAGGCGCCAGTCGTGCGCGCTTCCCAAGGACTACTTCAAAAATAAAGCGGCTGCCAAAAAGGCTGCGGAGGCAAAAACTCCTCCCGCTGGTGACAAGAAAGCTGCATCCAAACTCGCCACGACCTCTAAAGCCTTGGGCCGTTTAACTGCGGGTGCCAAGAAGTCCGCTCTGACACCTGGGTCCAAGAAATCGGCTTTGACGCCTGGATCCAAGAAATCAGCTTTGACACCTGGTTCCAAGAAATCCGCACTCACGGCTGGCGCGAAAAGCTCCAAACTCGCCACGGCAACAAAGGGACGTTTAACTGCTGGAAAGAAATCTGCTCTGACACCTGGTGCAAAGAAATCCGCTCTCACGGCGAAAAAGCCATCATCTAAACTCTCCGCTACCTCCAAAGCCACCAAGGCTTCCAAACTCACCAAATCAGCCCTTGGTACCAAAGGCAAACTTGCAGGGAAAGGTGTCGCCGGTGCTCGTAAACCAACGTCCAAGTTACCTACCGGCAAGCGCGTTGCCTCTGCCAAATTCGGAGCCGCTGGCGCGAAAAAACTTGGCACTGGTAAGAAAACCGCCACAGCCAAGTCCCTGACGAAGGGAGCAGCTCGCGCTGGTGCCAAGAAGGTCGCTGGTGCGCGCACACCGGGTTCCAAGTCTCTCACTAAGGGAGCTAACCGCGCGGGTGCCAAAAAGGTGGCTGGCTCTCGTACCACCAAGGGAGCGGGTACTAAGAAAGCGGCTGGCGTGAAAGCTCTGACCAAGGGAGCGAATCGTGCAGGGGCGAAGAAGTTGGCTGGTTCCCGTACCACCAAGGGAGCGAGTACTAAAAAGGCAGCTGGCGCGAAAGCTTTGACCAAGGGAGCGAATCGTGCAGGGTCGAAAAAGTTGGCTGGCTCTCGTACCACCAAGGGAGCGAGTACAAAGAAGGCGGCTGGCGCGAAGGCTCTTACCAAGGGAGCAAATCGTGCAGGGTCCAAAAAGGTCACTGGTGCCCGTACCACCAAGGGAGCGGCTTCGAAGAAGGCAGGTGGCGCGAAGGCTCTCACCAAGGGAGCAAACCGTGCAGCGTCCAAAAAGGTCACTGGTGCCCGTACCACCAAGGAAGTGGCTTCGAAGAAGGCAGGTGGCGCGAAGGCTCTTACCAAGGGAGCAAACCGTGCAGGGTCCAAGAAAGTCGCTGGTGCCCGCACTCCCAAATCGGGAGCGGGCTCCAAGAAATCTGTTGGCGCGAAGTCCTCTACCAAGGGCCCAGCAAACCGTGCGGGTGTCAAGAAGACTGCGTCAAAGACTGGGGGAACTCAGAAGGGAGCTGCCGCAGGAGCTAAAAAGCCTTCTGTCAAGAACGCGGGCGGCGCTCGCAAAACGACATCCAAGGTTGCTGGAAAGCCCGCCTCCAAGTCCCTCGTCAAAGGAGCGGCTGGCGCCAAGAAAGTCACGTCCGCGGGTAAGCCGACATCAAAGGTTTCCTCTCCCACTAGAGGTGCCACTGGTGCTAAGAAGGTCGTCGGGGCAGTCGCTAAATCTGCTCCAAAGAAGAGCACCGTTTCGGCTGGCAAGGGGGCTGTGAAGAGTATTGCGACCCCGCAGAATTTGAAGAAGGCTGCCGCGCTAACGGCTACTGTGGTTTCCAAGGGCAAGAAGAAGTAGTTCGAAGGAATTATGTTGACATTGTTTCGAAATCTTACAGCAATTGTCTTCAACGTTGTACGTGGAAGATAATTATAATACATTGAGGGTTTGTTCGGATCACAGATTTCAAAGCGAGTCATCTGCCACTGGCACATGTCCACCCTGAGCGAATATCGGAAAGCTTGCTGACTTGTTTTCGTGGACCTGCTATATCAAAGATTAGAGAAACATGAACCGGAATTCTCAAAAATTTTAAGACGAACGAAGACGGCTTTTAGGCTCAGCCGCTGGCATATTCTGTCAATACTCGCAACCTCTTCGCCCTGTCCTCCAATTTGAAGCCGAGACGTTCCGGTTCTGAAATAGTATCTTGGTCAAGGACCGTGAAGATTCCGAGTCCTGTCAATTATCCAAGCTGCGACAGAGCGCAAGGATAAAGATAGATGTCTTGAAGGTGACACTGACAGACAAGTGAAGTGAGAGCATTGAGACGTTTGCCCTTGAAAGTGAAAGTTACATGAAAACGCACTATGCGACCGGCACTTCCAGCATCTCGCAAGAAACGATGGATTGATCTGGCACAACAAGAAAGACACAGCACACGGACTCGGAGATCGAGGCTTGAAGTACAATTATCTGTTGTCGGTGGCTTCGATGATGACAATGAGATTCCACAAATTTGGGTGCAGGGTACCGAGGGACTCGTTCAAGAGAGGATACAGCCTGTCAAGGAGTTGGCACCGAAAATAAAAATTTTCACAGTTACTCACCGACGAAAGTTGGTAAGTACTCCGAAAAATCAGCACTACAATTGGCCCGTAGACTTCCGGAATCCTGACGAGCTCTTGAGGTATGAACTTGAAGGATTCTGCTCGTGACGCTGGATCGTGATGGCACTGTAAATCATCTCCATAGCTCCACATGAGTCTCTCCTCCTACCATTGCACACAAATTTCGATAGGCTCGCGCGGCAACGTGAAGTGGATACTGAGGGGACGGAGTCAACGTTCGAAGTTGGACAGGATGAAAGAAATTCAAGAGAGTCCTAACCCTATCTTAGGGCTTCTATACTTCTTCCGTCTCCCAACTATAGGGCCCGTATATGATAACTTCAATGTATGTATATCGCAGGTTCCTTCGTATGCAGACGGTCACTGGTCAACCCAACTCATGCCATCCGCATCTGCAGTCAAGCAATGCGACGCCTCCGGTCTGCTCTCGGCACACCTCGCCAACCCACAAGAAAACTTTAGGCGAGGCTGGGGCGGCTATTGACTGTCGTTTTTGAGCGGTGGTTCCTCGAGAGGGGAGCAAAATAACGAAGGATGAGGGAGAGGGTAGAGACGCGGGAATACAGCATCGGAAACAACCTCACAACTACCGGTCCAAAGGTTCTCTATCCTTTTTACTACTCATGTTATGTCTGACCAACTTGTTGTGTGCATAGGGCCTCACTCGCCTCTTGCTTCCTGGAGGTCGTCCCCAATGATTTGGCCACCCCGCCCGTATATCGATCGATGCGCTCCTGAAATAGAAAGTCAAAGTGCGGACGAACCTCGCCAGTCGAAGGTCAGCGGACTTCCGATACAGCATGCTGATAAAGGGGAACTTTTTCTTGCTGTGGATGGGATTGACAAGTGGAGTTAGTTCTTTTGCTCCAAGTTCAATCACACGTTAATCTTACGTTGACCATTAGCTGAAGTCCCGCTATCCACGGATCTGGTCAATTATGCTCAGCCAGTCACGTCTTGAAGAAGGATGATGAGGACAGGAGGCCATCGCACGGCCCTAGAGTGCGCCCCAAGGCTTATCTACCTGGTCAAGCTGCTCCCTACCCACCGCAACCAGCTCCCAAACAAGAGCAAGCGAAAGTCAGAAACATGTCGAGTCAGTTTTACTCTACACAAGCCCAATCATCACGATCTAACCATGCCTAGCTGGAAACTTCATCGTTGTTTTCAAGAAAGGAGTCACCCAAGATCAGATTACTGAGTACATTGATCAGGTCAACGAGAGTGGTGCGTACTGTAAACCTTCGAGGTCGAGGTCGATCATTTATTCACTTGCAGGTGGCGAGGTTACACATCGCTTTGACCCAGAAGTCCTCAACGTAATTCAGTGCAATCCTGTTCCCGTCTTAGATGCTGATGCTCATGTATTTTTTTTGAAGGGATTCTCGGCCAAATTAACCCCACAGTCTCTCCAGTCCTTCCAGTCTCTCACTGGAGATGTGATCGATTTCATCGGTATGTATACGACGAAATTTGGCCGGTATGCGCAACTCAATATTGAAACTTAGAGGCCGACGGTGATGCTGCCCCTGCTATTGGTGTGGCAAGTGCATCAGGGTGATTAGCGTCATATGTTTTTCGTTGTTACGATTTTTGTTTTCAAACGTCCAAGTCGAAGGTATCTGCAATTAATTCGATCCATCCGATATATCAAAAATCGACTCGTATAATTATTTGTCGTCGACTCGCGTCAAACTTTCGCGTTCAGCGGGCATGATGAGGCATGGCCTGGGTAAACTGCGAGAACCATCTGTCACTACTCTTTGATTTCGGCGCCTCAGTGATATTTAAACCCGACGGATACCAGTATCGAGGATGTCACCTATACTCGTTCATACCTCTCAGAAGTCTCTGATAAGCACTGGAATAGGGATTCCCTGCTCCAGAGCGCGGTCACGTGCACGTACATACACGCATCACATGTAGTAGCTACTCACCGCAATACCACCACTTACCCAGTCAGCTACACGCTGGGGAAGCCCTTCTGCCCTTTCCAGCACCATTACTGGAGACAAGGAACCTATCGACGCTTTTAAAAAGTTTCCAGGAGAACCATTCACGATTGAGTATGACACTACTAGTACTACTAATGGGAAAGTAATTGGCAACCTCGGTCGGCGAACTTGGGTCAACGCTACGAAATTCACTGAGCGATCATCTCCCATAACTTGACAGTCATAAATTCATCGATTTTCTTACTGTTTTACAAGGCACACATGAACCCCCCCTACATTCAATGTAGTTCCTTGTTGCCCCGCACTTTATGAAGGATCTACACCGTTTTGAAGGATGCGTCCTATAGAACAACTCCTTGAAAAGATACAATTCAAAACGTACGTTGCGCACCAAGGAACTAGTCGTAGTTCACGTTAGTCAAGAGGTCTGGACCCGTTGTTATACCCCACGGAACGAGAGTTAATTTACATGCGGAGGCTGATCGGCAGAATTGTGAAGTCCCCAATCAGACTGTGCCCCGTAATTGTTAGATATCTCGAGCGAGCGAAGGTTGACGGTAGCAATGGATTGATGCCGAAGGTAGAGCCTGTGCATCATCAACTCTTCCAAGTTCATGGCGTCGCATGGAGGACAGGATGGCGCCGCCTGGCAATAACCTATAACGCTGTACTTTTCAAGTCTATCAATCGATTCGACGTCGC
The DNA here is from genome assembly GCF_000143565.1 of Laccaria bicolor S238N-H82. Lineage (NCBI taxonomy): Eukaryota > Fungi > Basidiomycota > Agaricomycetes > Agaricales > Hydnangiaceae > Laccaria > Laccaria bicolor. The sequence goes on from NW_001889895.1 coordinate 564,439, forward strand.
TGATGATCAGGCCAGGCTTTTGAGCGGCCACGGCGTTTCAGATATGAGAGGGACGTACCCTCTGCCTCCCCAACTTCAAGTTTGAGATGTTTTGGAGGTCAACTTCCACCATCTCATCACTGAATTCGTCTTAGCAAACCAATAAAAGGCGTACCTACGGATAAGAAATTTATCGGGGCAAGGCGTGTTCTGCTGGAGCATTCCGCTGGCCTCTACCACTTTATTAGCAGAAGACCATCACAGAAGCTGTCGTGATTTATATTGATGATGTAGAGGAAAGAATCTTCTTCAACAGTTGAGGGCGGCAGTTGATTGTGGTGGTTGAAAGAGTTTTGCACATGCGTTTGGAAAATGACCGGCCCGTCTCAACCGCATTGACGGAACGTGAAGGCTGTGCAAAGGCACGGCCATTTTCCTCCGATCGCGCGCTTTCCTGCATCCACTTCACACTGAAATTTCTACTTGGAAGACGTGCTCCCGGAACCAGTAAACCCATGTGAATCAAACCGCGTCAGGGCGATGCACGAAGCGCTCACCCCTGCCATTGTTTTCTTGACGACCTCGGTTCTCGGGAATGGTTGTCTTGACTCTCTATATAAAGCTGTCGATCTAGGATTTTCCGAGATTACACCCTCATCCACCAACCGTTATCTTGACTCGGTTATTCGCGAATTTTCGTCTCCCACGACGCGGTATATTCTCTTCCTCCGCTGCATTCCATCACCGCGTCATGTACGCATCGTATTCAACGTCCACATCGTCCTCGAGAACGTCTACCTCTAGTACCAATACCAACAGTAGCGGATACAATGGAAATCAGAAATCGGTAAGCGCCCACTATTCAAGTCTGTTTCCGTGCTTATTTTGTCGAACCGCAGCTCGCTCCGGGAGACGTTCCGACTCTCGTTCATAACCTCCTTTCTTCTACAAAACAATTGCAGGAGATGCTGCGACAATGGAGCTTGAATCAAGCAACGGAAAGTCAAGTGAGCGACGTCTACGTCCAAGTAGGCACGGAATTCAATGCGATCATTGGCGCGTTTGCTTATCACCAAATCGATCTAAGGTACGACACGTTATTTTCTCCTAGCAATAGAACTAACACTAATGGTGTTTGGCACTGCAGCGATATCCATTCGATTCCTCAGGAGTTGCGCACGGTGTTGGAAAACTGTCTCGCTCAGGAACCGTCAAGCGAGGTCTTCCAAAGCTTCGCACCCGAAGTGAAAAAGATATTCTACAAGCTGCTAAAGGGTCTTCAATCTCGTCAAGCAGCGTGGCGTGCTGTCGTCAATCGCGAGGCCCCGTGACGCTTGGCAATATTGCGAATATGACTGCGCCGACGAGTTCGCATGAATTTGTAATTATGCCTGTTCAGGGTTGGATTCACAACCAAATTGCCACCACGGCCCAGCCCACTGGACAAGACAAGGAGGACGAGGGCAATGTTTTGGCGCTTTGGTTTATGGGCTGTTTCTTGATCAGGGAAAGGAAATAGACAGAGCGTGCCAGGCAGGGTTTATTTGAGGCTATTGCTAGTCCTTGACTCAATGTTACCGTCGATAGTTTCCTTACCGCTTGCATTTGGTAAATTGCTACTTGTCTTTTTTGTTGTAGACGATAGGCAATGCTTGGAAGTTATTTCAATTTGCTGATCAGTCCTTTTCAATGGAACTGGTTGGCATAAATCTCGACAACTTCATACAGTGATATGTTTCCACTCCCTCACTTTACAGAAGAATACAACGAAATAAGGACCGCCTCTTTTCATTTTTTTCCTATCGATTCGGGTCAGATTCCTTACAAATTACTTAGAACTCGTCCGTCACAAGGCATTTGGCGCCAGAATCATTTATTTGTACCTATTGTTCAAAAGCCCCCGATAAGCGCCACATACACATCTGGCATGTTAGGCGTCCACCACGGACATCGCCTCACAAGTCCTCCACGACGACCACGAATCCAACACTTTCTATGCTCTGAAGGCTTGAAATCAATTGTCATCTTATTCTTGGAACCACAATTCTAACCTAATCGGAATGTACAGAGGACGGTTTAACGGAAAAGCCGCGTCTGGGACGACGGCTGCAGGACATGCAGAGGATTCTCAACCTAACGAAAGTATCAACAAGCGGAAGCAGGTAGCGCCTCCAAGGATTGCGACGGTGGCGCCACCTCGCAAGAGTAACGTTGGGTGGAGGGGCAGTTATCGGGGGAGGGGTGGATGGCCTCAGACAGCGATCAGGGGCGACAAGGGATGGCGGGGAGGCCGAGGGAGTTCAAGCGTACGTGGAGGGCAAAGGTCGTCTGGAATTTACACATCGGACAGTGGGCAGGGTGGAAGCGGACGAACAAACTTCAGGACTTATACAACGGCGGCAAGCACGCCGCCAACGTGGAATTCGACTCCGATGGACTATTTTATGCATCAATTTGGTACGCAGGACGGTACTCAAGTGCCCAGAGTACCTCAAGGGCAAGGGGAAATTGGACGACCACATTTTACGACCTTCACAACGACGGCTAGCCCGCCACGTTCGTTGTCACCATCGAATTCATCACCGGAGCCGACGATGACGCGGCACTTCAGTCCTCAAGACGACGTACAACTTCCTACCGTATCGCAGCCGAGATATCACCCACCACTGCCGCGGAAAACAGCGTCATCTACCCAAAACCTGACGCAACCATACAAACCCCAATTTGCGAGGCATTCGTCTCCACCGCCGTTGAACGAGATTTCGTTCAATCGCGAACTACAGCAGTCATTATCGCCACGTCTAATAACTCCCGATCTTCCGCCGCTTAAAAGGCGGAAGTTGGATACCGAGCACGAAATTCTTGTCAAGGAGGGAGCAGAGGAGGTACCGCCTCCAAAACCGAAACCCCCACTCCCCAAACGTTCAACGAGATCAGGCTCTGCCGCGTTCTCATCATCACCCGCTTTCTCTACGCAACCTCCTCCAAAATCACGTCCCTTCGAAAAGGAATTATCACCGCAAGTAAAGGCTGAGCCCAGTTCGCTCTCGCTCTCACCCCCACCTCCACCGCCATCTCGCCGCCTCATAACCGAATCATGCACCCTCTTCCCTATTCCCGACAATTGCCGTAAATCCTATCCGACTTATTACCAGAATCGCAAGAACTTGTTCCGCGAGAAGGTCAGTTGGCTCGCTGGATTCGGGTTGAAAAAGACGAGGGTGTTTTTCAGGGACGATGGGATGGTTGTGGAGTGGTGCGCTTCTTCTCCTTCTTCCCCTCGGAGGCAAAAAGCTGACGCAGGGTTGTGATGTGATTTGTAGGACGAGTTCCACCCCTGTGTGGTCTGACACACTTATGCCTGAAGCACCCAGCTTGGCGATGGTGATACGAAGCGTGCATGAAGCGAACTCGCTTAGCCCCGAAAGGCTTTTGCAAGGGAAACATGCGTCAGAGGCGGAGGCTGCGCGTGCTTCTCAGGAATCACGCAAGCCTGCCTCGTCAAAGGATCATCCCAAACCTAAACCATCTCAGCGCAAATTTAACCCTGTTCCTATTCCTCGGCGTAAGCCAGCCACGAAGGGTTCTCAAGTCGTTGAGCAGGGCGTTGGTGTTACACCGGAGAGGAAGAACATAGACCTTGCTTCTGATGACTATTCAAGGAGAGTGCGCAAGGAGGAGGATCATGCGACTGAGGTCGTAGAAGGCTTGATTCCATTCCGCAGCATGAGTCTCGAGGAGATACGTGGCCATCCTGTGGTCAAAAAGGAAGAGAGCCCTGGTTTCGTACCTGGTTCTGATGTACCTCGTTTCGCCAGCGAAGACCTCGTCACTCAGACCCTGTTGCATCCGGAGAAACACACTTCGCACCAACCGACTCCAATCCCCGACAAAGACCTCGGATGGAAGGAAGTTTCGACGGTCTGGGCAGAGCTAGACACCGTCGCTCTAGCATTCATCGATCGGTTCGTAGCGCTTTCATTCTTTCATTCTCCTCGTCAACGCTCTGAAAAAACGTTAGGTACATCCGGACATTCGACTCTGATCGATCAAAGCTAGAAAAGGCGTACACCAAAAACGCCATTTTCTCCGCACGCATCCATACCCCTTCACCTCCAAAGACATACACCCCCTTTTTCTCAGACTCGCGTTTACTCGCTTCCATAACCACGCGTAAGCAGATCGGGCGGGCGCAGATTATCGAGTACCTAAACGCATTGGGACCGCACCAGTTTTGCCCGCATGGGACGATGCGGAACGTTGCATATACGCTGATGCTGCATGAGGGGCTCGTGTTGATGACTGTCCATGGGGAGGTGGTGAATCCTGGTGGTGGTGGTTCTGACTCTGAGGGGGGTGCGGAGTTGGATCATGTTGTGTCTCTTGACCAGAGTTTCGTGCTTAGGAGGCCCGAGTCGGATGGGAAAGAGGAAGAGGGGGATGGGGACAGTGGGGAAGCGGCGTGGCCTCTTGAGGCGCTTTCGCATCAGATGACTGTGCGGGAGGAGCCGTTGTTGTGTTTGGAGGGGGTTGAGGAGGCGTTGCCGTGGGTTGCGGGCATCGTTGGAGGTGGAGGTGATGGGGTTGTTGTTGATGATGAGCATGAGGATCTGTAATGTTGGCTGCGTCGTTGTCAGCTCTTTCTCTTTGCTTTACGTTTCGAACAAAATGAAACCTAATGAATGCTTTGGGGTGGTTGAGGGCAATGTATTAACTCTCTGTACTACTACTATTACCCAACATTTACCAGGCTGATGTTGTATTGCTAGCGCACTTTCTTCGACCATGATGAGTGGTGTAGAAAGTCGCGGTCAACACGGGGTTCTTGTTGCCAACTTTGTCATGCATCGCAGCATCTCCGGTCGCGGCGCGTTGCACGTTTTAGACTTGCATTGATTCAACAACCGATATCGATTCCCCAGCCGCTCATTTCTACTCTCAACACCTCAATTGGCAGGACTAGCTGGACTATGGGCTACTTATCTTGCACCCGCTTCTCTGCAAAAGGCGGTGACTCAGATGTACATCCTGCAGCGGTGTCGGTGAGGGAGGAGGAGGAGGAGGAGGAGGAAGTGTTCCATCATGGTGCCGATGAGATAGAGGAAGATCGACAACGAGGGGACGACACTCGCAGCCAAGGACGAGAAAGCCGCATTAGTTTCTCCACCAATGGAGAACCTCCAGTGACTCAAGGATCTGTCAAGCTTGCTCGACTTTCCGTGGCTACGACGACAAGAAGTTCTATGATGTTTTCACGAACTTCAAGAGTACTCGGAACGCATCAACCTCTCCTGATTCGATTAATGCGCATTGCGCATCCATGCTGTTCTCTGTATATGTCTGACTCCCGCTCCCTGACTCCCCAAGTGACTGACATTTCTTCCTCCAGGATCGAATTGTCAAAATGCTCTCCTTATCACGTTGCCAATTGAGGCGTGGGTCGCCCACCACCAGCCGCCCCCCACCAACTTTCAGCAATGAATCGTTACAGGGCCCTGTCGTTCCTAATTTTTATGACATCGCCTCTGGACAAGTGCATCACTTCCTACACCTCGCGGCTCGGTTTGTCGGCATCGACCCCATTCAGCAACGACATTTACCGTTTTCCCCCCTTGATCTTCATTCGTCTCAGCGGCTCTTTGTGTTCTTCGTCACACCTAATCATCTGGTTTTCTTGCTTTGACTGTCTCACCCGCGGACAAGGTTCGCACTTGCTCTGGCGATCCGGGGCTTTATTCGCACATCTCGGAAATTCTGTCCACTCTTACTCAGCATCTGTCTTTTGAGTGGGACGATGCGGAAAGTTGTGTACTAAGTATACGTTGATGTTGCGAATCCTGGTGGTTCCGAGGGGGCTTCGGATTCTAATAGCTAGGTATTTTGACCAGACTTTCGTGCTGAGAAAGCCCGAGTCGGATGAGGAAGAGGGAGATGGGGATGAGGACAGGTATGGCCAAGCGTGGCTTCTTGAGGTGCTTTTGCATCAGATGACTGTGCGGGAGGTGCCGTTGTTGTCTTTCGATGGTGGTTGCCGTGGGTTGCGGACATTGTGGGCGGTGGAGGTGATGGGGTTGATGAGCCTGAAAACCTGGAACTTGAGCTGCGTCATTGTCAGCTTTGTTAATTTATAAACGCTTTGGGGCCGGCCGCGTTGGAAGTAATGTATTATATCTCTTTGTGCTATTTCACGTCGTTGACAATCCCAAGTCTTATTAGCAGGCTCGAGGTCAACTCAGTTCCTCCCTCGGCGCCCGTTGAACTTCAATGCGGTAATCTTGCTGTATCAAGGGTTCTGATCATGAAGTCGTCTGTGTTACTAATTAGTGAATTTGATAAGGTGCGACTTTTTTTGGGTTGGACAACATACTACAACATACCCTATAAAACTCTGTCTCAGGCTGTCTCAGGACAGGCATTTTTAAGCACGGAGTTGGACCCCTATTAGCACGAGGTCAGGCCCAAGTTGAGCCTGACCTCCGGCCTGGCAATCAAATTCAAATATCCAGCCCTGCTCGAAACTAGTGAGAATGACTTTCGGTCAGTCTAACATATTATTTCGCCCACTGAAAAAAGAGTATCATTCTCAGGAAAACACCTTTCTTTACAATCGAGGTTTTCACTGAATGGACAGAATTTCCGGTCTAAATATAGGGCTGATAACGTCATGATCTTGTTTGTGCCTTGACAAATTGACTATGTATCAGACTTGTAGTTTCTACAGCCAGAATGCGGTGTTGTTGGTGTTGGTGTTATGGTAAGGATCGTCGTGGGTTGTCCACCACATCTCGGAAATTCCCGGAGGGTCATCCACTCTTACTCAGCACCCTGCCAGGAACATTTCAAAAACGAGCCTCTTCGTCGCCTGCTGATCCGGAATTAGAGGAAGAGAAATTGGGATGGAGAGCCTACGTCTACCTCCAAACCCGCCGAAAATTGAATCAAAGCACCCAGAGCATATCCCCCGTCCCTATCACAGGCTCCAACTGCCGTGCGCCTACAATCAGACTCGAAAGACAACATTTGGACAACATTAACCTCCCTTCATCAAGGATATCTTTGTCTGTGGGAAAACGCTTCCAATATGAAGTGACCCTGCCGGAAACAAACGCCCCTGGACAGGCAGCATGTATTTGAATACCAGGTTCTCAACTTGCAAGCTTACCCACCTCGAGGCTCAAGATACCCCGTTGAACCACTTTAGTTGCGTTCATCGACTGAAGTTTCTCAAAGGACCACGGTGATCCCTAGCCCCTGAAAGCATGGTGCGTGCTGTAGATTGCCATTTCGGCCGCTCTGACTCCGTTTTCTTGGGCAAAATAGCACGAAGCATCCGACCCACCAACGTTCTGGGACCCAACGATAATTACATGTCTATTCTTCACGGGCCTCACAATTTTGGTCAGAAAGGTTCTTTCGACGTTGTTGAACGGTGTTGCTTACAGTCATTGGCATCAGACTTACGATTATATCTGCACCCTCGACCAAGAGGTACGCACGCTGTTCCGAAATTCACCGAACGTATATGGTGCTAAGATTGTCGTCTTCAGGTTGAATTTGCATGGCCTTGTCCACCGTCACTTGGGATGCTTCTTTTCTATTTCAACCGATACGTTCCCTTCATCGATCAATCTGTCTCGCTTTACCGTGAATTTCTTCTACTTTCCGTCATCCTGCGAGTACAAACTTCGATCGTTCTCTGTAGTGAGGCTTTCTATGAATCCGCCCGAGGTACGCATTCAGTTTCAGTAGATACATTTTCTCACCAGCGGTCGTTGCTAGATCTGTTCCCATTTAAGTAAATGGGCCATATGTTCGTTCGCCTCCCCGTCTTTCAGCTATAAAGCTTACGTTTTTCAGGGTTCATTTGTTTCGGGATCTTCATTTCACAACGTTGGTGCCGTCCTTCATTTACGTACCCGGACCCGATGGCTCAAACACTTCAGTGATAATCACTCTTCGCACCTGCGCGATTTGGGGAGCAAGGCGACGAGTCACAATACCCCTTGCAGCTCTAGCTGTGGTAGGCATCTCTTGTTAAAAATCCGGACATGTATCACAAAAGCCTCAACCTCATTAACAGGCCACCATTGCGCTCTTTGCATCTCAGGAGGCAAAGCTGCTCAGTTCCTTACAATGTGAGCTCTCACCACTCCTTTTATTCTTTAAGCATCGTGGTCAGTGCCAAATAAATCAAGTACTAATCTACACATCAGTTATCCACGGAAACGGTCGGGGGTGCTACATCAAACCAGGCCCGGGGAAGGTTCTGGATCTCGTATTCCTGCCGAATTTTATATCTGACTTTGGTGGGTTTATATCTCTCGCTTTGTTTGTCACAAATCTCAAACGGATGTAGTCGCTATTACTCTGACGACGATCAAAGCTTACCAGCACTGTAAGTTACTGCCTTGTAGAACCACGAGACTAAATGAATAATCCCTTCTAGTTCGACTCTCTTGCTCGTCTTGGCTGAATCAATTTTATAGAGACGGTTGGTCCATCCACACCCTATTCCTGTTTTGGGAACTAATAGCAGCATAGGTCTTCTTTACTGTGCATTTATCCTTGGTGCGTATTTTGTATTTAACTACTGCCACGTTCACCGATTTATTTGCCTTACTAGTATTGGGTCTCATCAATATCATCAGCCCGACTTTCCCTGTCGTGCGTATAAATCCATTCATCCTGTCTCTTTGCTAATATTTTGCTGCCCAGCCTCTATACTACAAGGCAGTCATGCATAGGTACGATTCCTTACTTATAACAGCCAGACTCATGACAAGCGATCCAACCCTAGCCCCACACGCGTCTTCCATTCAATATTTTGTAATCGGGTGATGCTACTAATTCTAAAGCAGCGCCATGACATGGCTCAACGCGGGAGGCGGCCCGAGGTAACAGGCGACGGAGAAACGATGCAGATGTTTTCAACGGTGTTTACGGAAATAATCACGTCCGGTAATACTAGTACTGGGCACAATTTTATCAATCGCGAGTCAAATGCCGCGTAATTTTCAAAACCTCGACAGTCGCTTAAACTCGGATCGCGGGGGTAAACAGAGTGGTGAAGGAGGCACAAAATGAAGCTATAAATTGAGGACTCGGCGCTGGAGTGACGAGCCGACTACGTCGATTACGCTCTTTATGTAATCTCACCACCTCCTTCCTACGAATCATTTTTCATGAACCCGGCTTGACGTTGTCTGGCCAAGTCTGCTACTCCTATGCCCCACCAGTACCTCCCCTTCTGAGTTGGCACATATTTGATCTCGTACCCTTCCGTCAACAATTAGTTGCAGAGTGTTAGATTTTTCTGAGCGCAATCGGTGCACAAGTTCTCTCGAGCTTCACGCAGCCTTCAGAACTCAGCGAATAAAAATCTAGGCTACATGATTACTAGTTGCTAGTTCAACTACTGCTTATCGACACGCCAAGTATGATACTCTATTTTCTTTTAATTTACCAAATAAAATACAAAGCGCGAGGTCCGAGTGGCCATTCACCAAAATCGTGTTTGTATGGGTTGGAGTCCTGCAAATTTCCGGAGCATGACGACGTTTGAAGTGAGGCTGGAGAACTGTGACAAAAAAATACACGAAGATGGGGACGGGAGAGTGTAAAAATTAGAGGAATCGTAAAAGACAAAAGGATTGAATTAAACGCACCCCGTTTCCAATGAATACCTCCGCCCTCTGCGCGACATACATATCTAGCGCCTGCGCTACGTATTTCTCTTCCCATCCAAGTTGGAGGTCCCTGCTAGTTGCTATCCCGTCCCAGGCCCAGGGTTCTGATGTTGGGAGAATCAGATGAATCAAAATAAAGGCCAGAGGGCAAAATAAAAACCCTCAACGCACCTCCTATTCTAACCTCCCCATCCCCAAGGGCCACTTCCCATCCGCTCAAAGCGTCCTCCTTCAAAGCAGTCCGAACCTCCTCCAACCACGCTCGATCCCCATTACTCATAATATACACCCCGCGCAACCCACTCCACTTCGTTCGTCCCCCATCCCCCTTCCCTTCAAGCCCCACTGTTCTCCCGCCCTTCCGCCAAACCAAAAACCTAAACCACCCCTCCTTCCGCATCTCCTCAGCCAACGCATTTCTCTCCATCTGCTCAACAAAGGCAAAATAATCCTGCACGACCTCCCTCACCCTCCTCACCACCTGCCCGACATCAGGAATACAATGATCGTAATAAACCTTCCGTTTGGCTTCCATGGTTGGCACGGTTGGGTGAGTAGTAAACGATTTCCCTGCCCTAGACGTAAATCCCCCTTCAGAATTCCCCGCCGAATTAGCGCTAACATTACTCTCCACAACGCGCGGAACGACGAATGCGTCCCCAGTGTGGAGACTCATGTCTGGGAAGGAATTAAATCCCGTGAATGTGGAATTCCAATTGGAGAGATGGGCGCAGTGGGAGATGAAGTCCCCTCGTCGAAGGTGGAGGGCTAAGAGGGGCAGTGGGGTGTTGGTCTTGTCGATAATATCTGTAGAAGGGGTTGGTGATGGACCAGCCGAATTTGAAGGCGAGGAGGAATTGGAAGCGGAAGAAGAATTTTTAAACGAGAAGTTTGGCCCTTCAAAAAATTGTCTGTTTTTTTCGAACGCGCGGTGAATGAGCGGGGACCATGCCCATTGGGTGAGCACGGGGGAACGCGAGAGGGAGGGCCAGATGTCCTGTATGCGTTTGGAGCCGAATAGCCTGAGGGAAGCTGAGTTAGCGTGACGGTAGCCTAGGGTGCGGGGACATTACGAAGTATTGAATTCATCAACAGCAAATTGATTGAAAGAAAAAGGAGGGAAAATAAACGCAACATGACCTCACCAAATATCAAAGACGTTGACCTCCCCCTTCTTCACCTCAACGCAGCGCGCATCTCTCAAGTCCGGTTCGTTCAAGCGGGCCACCCACGCCGACAGAAGTTGGTGCGCGGATGCATCTGCGAGGAGAATTTGATTCTTTTTCCTCTGGGGTGAAAAAGAATTTGGCTCGGAATCTTAGGAGTGTCAATCATTTTTTTTTTCGACACCTATCGAGTCAACGTAAGTGCTTACCTTCTCCGCTTGAAGACGGAGTTGAATCGAAACTATCGTAGTCGTCGTACATATCCTCCTCTATGTCATCTAACCACGCATTGCGGTCAATCCAGGTCGTTCGCATTTCCTCGGTTGATATATACACGCGTGAAGAAGGGGGACAGATGGACTCATAGAGCGGGTGGGGAATTGCGCGTGGCGTATCGGGTGCGGTAGTTAAATTATCGGGGGGCAAGCCGACGATGTGTCCTAATTTTATTAAGATTCAAATTACAACAATCGTGGGGGAAAGGGAAGAGGAAACGGACCAGCTATCATCGTCGACAAGGGTACGCGGGATGGTATGAACGAATTCCCATTAAACAGAGAATATTCAGGGCCATATCGGTCCCATGTGTAGTTGTCATATACATAGCTATCCATCGCGATTAAAATGGGCACAAAAAGATAGATAAATGAGAAGACCACACCCTCTCCCCGCGCTCCACGCCAGGTGCGCCGTGACCACGATTTCCTGCAACGCGTTTCCCCATCCCCAACCTGAGCCGTGGTTTGCAAAGAATATGTATCTCCCCTCCGGCTCTGCGCTTGCGTTGAGAGCATCCGCACCTAATTGGTGCTCATACGCCGTGTAAGCTTCGTACAAAGGCGGAGTATTCGATGCGGTCGGTGGCAGGTCTTGAGGCGTCGGATATGGGGGTATATGCGTCGGCGGGGAAGAAGGTAAGAGGGAAGGAGGTGGTGAGACGGAGCGGGAAGGCAGGAGGACGTAGACGATGCTGCATACGAGGAGGCAGAGGAGGATGCGGGTATATCGCTTTGTCAACGTTCTGGGGAACACTTTCGTCGAGCTGGACGTCGTGGAGAACGAGGAGGACGCCGGCAAGAGTGTGTACTGGCGGTCCCTCATCGTCGTCGGGTTTGAACGTCGCGATCCATTACATACAAACCAATTTAATCGTTTATGAGTTTATTAGGTGTGCGCGGAATCAAATTTGGTATTGCACTTTCCCGAACGGGGCAACATCGCAGTTAATTACGTAACGCACCCTCGATATTGACCACTTCCGCCGGCACTTTTGGCCAATTTTCAGGCCGGGGGTTACCAATTCAACCTGAAAATCAATTGAGATGAAGAGGGGAAACACGATATTGAAGATAATTTCACCGACATATCCCTTGGACGCTAATTCAATCTGTACCGCGAGCTTGAGATAGCCTTCTGCTTCTTCAAGACGTAAGCCAGCAATAGGAGGTTCCCATCGTTCTACCTTCTTGACAAGGTCCCTGAGGTTCGCTTGTACCCTGAAAACACTGACCCCACCACAGAAAAAGTTCTCTCTTGTTGTCTGACGACCCGAAACGCATCAGCACAAAGGTTTCGAGGGTTTGGCAGCGAGCGGCGAAAGGGAAGGCTGCACAGTGAATACCGTCGGTCTATTTCTCGTCATTTCTCGACGTCTCTATACTACTCCTCGATCGTGGCGAAGCCAATTTCAAGGAGAACTAAGCCGCTCGGAACGCATTGCATGACGTCAATGCAGAAGTTCCAGCCAAAGTGTCGGAGGCGTAGAGATACGGCCGACGCCCGGGGCCATGTCACAGATTTGTTTTCCTTCTGCCGATCATTGGCCCGAATGATCAACGTCAAGCCGAGGAGGTTGGAAAAGGTGGTCGCGATTTCGTTGATACCTTCCAAAACAAGAACTTCTAGAGGGGCAGTATGCATTACCCGGAGAAGGGAGGCCCTCTTAAGAGCCAAAGCGTGTTGTGGTCCCCATTTGTTGTCAGCCTAGCCTCTTGAATTTGTCTGCACACCTTGCTCTCGCACTTGGGACAAAAGCTTCAAACTGTTGCGCAACAGGAATATTGCTATCAAATTGGCCGTATGGAAAGTCAAAGTCCACAGTGCAGTGCTGGAGGATGAGCTTGAGCGGACATCAATGACGACTTGGAAAAACACCACGTACGTGGAAGATAAACGTTAAATGTTGAATAAAGTTCCGACCGATGATGTTGAGACGTTGCATGTGCCCGATAGAATCTAAGAAAGAGTGCGAGAATATCGCGTAGTGGAGCCCGTTGGGGAAATCTAGCAAGCAGAGATTCTGGAGTCTTGTCCTCCACTCGTGTCAAAGTATAGCCGGCGAGTGCTCCCTTCACGTGAACGTTGTAAGAAAGGATATATATATCTTACCGATCACCTGAACGACTTACCCGAAGGTAAAATCCACCAACCACTTCTGCTATAGTTCATCATCGTGCATCGTGTATACTTTTCTCGTAAAATGTGTCCTTCAAAATGTAGTTATGGTTCTATATGGCGAAGAGATGGTCGGGAGTAATTCGTCGTAGTCAAAGCAAAACCTGTGGAAAGACGCAATCAAAGAGTTCCATCTCTGACTGTTTCAGTGATCCAATGGCCGTTCCAAAGAGCATACGCGTTACGTGGAGGTGACGACTCGGACTCCTCGTCAGAACCAAATTTCCCTGATTGAACGAAAGCCTGAGTAGTGGGGTTCACAATCATGAGCCACTCCGAGCCTGCAAACAGCGCTTACCAGCAACATGCCATTGAAGGACCCAAAGTATTGATCAAGTCGATGTATCTTCGAGATTGCTTGAAATTTGAACTTCCTTTCCGTATGGTTGCAAGCAAGTTATAAGAGTGGTGGTCTGATTCTGTTCAAGTTTTCCGAGTCGTTATTGAAGTTACTGATCAATTTCAAATTTACAAGGTCCGATGGCCACCGAAACAAACAACTCCTCGTCTCCTCCTGCGCCAGGTTCCTATCAACTCTCTATAGTAAACGGTTGTGGAATGCCATCTCCAAACCCAGCAATGTTGCTGGACAAGGTATCACTCATCGCTGGTTTTAGATTTACGGGCCAACTTGACGTTGATGGCCCTCAGCCTCAAAACTCAACTCGTCTGTGAACTCAAAAACTCCGTACTCCCTGCTGCCACGCCAACCCACTTATCAACGCACTACGAATGCTTCCGTGGTGGATTAGATTGCACTAAACATCAGCTGCAATCTCGCCTTGGCCGCAATGGATGCCAACGTACTTAGTAAGTAACAAGTTTAGTTATCTGATCACAATCTCCATAAGCACTCCCAATGCTTCTACACAGCATGCGAACAGTTAATCATGATAGAAGCAAGCTGTTGTCAATGACGGCGCCCGGGGAGATTCGTCAGCTCGCTTTCAATTTTCTAAAATCATGCGCTCAATGGCAAACGCAAACGTGGCGACCGCACATCTCAAACGAGCTAAGTCAAGCTCGTCACCTTGTTGAAGGAATATCATTCGTTGTGGACTGGAGTCATTCTCACGCAATGAGTCCATTGCTCGTCGAATCTCGTCGAATACGGGGTCGCGAAGGCACATGCCGCGATGATGGAGACCACACTGATCCGTGTTGTCCTGTCACTGCCGGCCCCGAGCAGGGTGTGGACTGCCACTCATTCATCATGCGAAGTGTTTCAGGTCTAGCTTTTCTACTTCTACACTCTTGCTTTCAACGATCATTCAACTCCAAGATGCCCCTGCCGACTGGTGGACACATTCTTTTCATCTACGTTCTTTCCCTCCTTTTCGCCCTTGTTTCCGCCCAGGACTTGAGCGTACCAACGTCATGGAGGGTGGGTCTTGCGCGCTGTACTATTCTGAAGGCCAGGCACGACGTTGACCTCTGCACCCCTTTAGAAACCAAGCACTTCTCGACCACTTTCCGAGCGGATCTCCATCTCTCAAGACGCTATCAACTCCATTCTGCCGCAACTGGACTCTGCAACTGGTGAATTCAATGGTGCGTATCCATTTTACGTATTCTGCAAACCATCTGGAGCTCGGCTCATGCTTAACTTCAAGGCATCGGATACTGGCAAGCGGGGAACGTTTGGACTGCGATTGCGAATCACGACCATTTCGCGGGGACTGACAAGAACAAAGCTCTAGTCGTGAATAACCTGAATACCGCATTCAAACTACACGCGCATTATGATAAATATGGGTTCGTCTTGGCTGCTTTCTTCCTTTATTCAAATCTAACTCCTTCACGAATATCGTAGCGTGCGTCATCCTTTGACTTGTTCCCTTTGAACCCCTGACAAGCCATTTTCTTTAGTACAACGACGATGCGCTGTACGTGAAGAATGAAATTCCATCTGTCCTATTTTGACCTCATACATCTATTCAAGTTGGTGGGCGCAAGCAGCATTGTCGGGCTACAGAGCCTATAAGGACCAAAATCTTTTGTCGCATGCCGTTGACACTTGGAATGAAGTCACAAACTAGTAAGTTGCGCAGAACAGCCTATTTGGTTGACACTCAACGCCCAGCTGTGTCGTCTAGCGTCATTACTAAGGCTGACGCGAACTCGAAAAAGCAGCCCAAAAAGAACTTTTCGATCGCTGGCAGCTGTAATGAAGGTTAATTCGGCCATGCTTTGCTTGCCCATTCACATTATTAATTTTTTTACCAGCGACCATGGCTGGCGGTGTTTTCTGGGTAAGTACTATTTCATCTAAACCCATTTTCACACTAAACCCATTTCAGCGTACCACCACGGATGATCAAAGCATCAACTCCATCACTACCGGGTGCGTACCGCTTGTAACTCAACAATTCGGCGTTAATAGGCATTTCTTTATTTTAGACTGTACATTGCGTAAGTTACTGGCGATTTTGCATTTTCTTTGCAGTTAATTTGCTAGCAGTACCTCTGCTCTTCTTGCGGAAATTACTGGGGACTCGAAGTACACAAAAGCAGCGGTCCTAAGTGCACAGTGGATCAAAGCGCACAACATCAACGCTAACGGAATTATCCTGGACTCAGTCAACGGGCACGACTGTACTCGGTCCCCTTCGAACTGGTTGTTCACTTATAACAGCGGTAAATTTATTGAAGGCCTGAGCGTTCTCGCAAGTGTTACGAAGGATTCTCAGTGGAACAATTTGTGAGTGGCTAGTTTTTGGCACCTCTTTTGAGTTTGCTGACGCGTGTTACAGAATGGTGCACACCGTTGCGGCGGCGGTCAAGTCATCTACGTGGCAAGGCAGCGATGGCATCATCACAGAGGGCTCCAGTCCGACGAGCAATAATGATGGAGTCGGTTTTAAATGTTAGATTTTCGTGTTCTCTCTGCAATTGACGTTGATGCTATTTTTTCCCCTTCAGCTATCTTCATCCGTGGTCTCTACGAGGCTTTCTCGAGAAATCCTCGGAACGCAAATCTCCGTGTTCTACTTCGTAGCTATGTTGACGTTCAGGTGCGTATCGATACTTGGTACATTTTTGGCGACCGTCCTAATCATAGGAGTAGTACAACGCTCTTCTCGACCTTGCGGCGACTAAGTCAACCTATTCCTCGAGTTGGCATGGGCCTCCACAGTCGTTCACCACTTGGGGACAGCTTGCGTCGTTGGATGTCCTGGGTAGTGCAATAAGGATTAACAGTTAGATATACCTGTCACAAGCGTGGTTCAAACTCACGGACAAATCGTTTTATCTATCCTTGGTAGATCCTCCTGTGAATTCAAATTTATCAGGTTTTATTCAGCACAGCTGAAAGGTCGAACTTGATACGAAAAGCTTGGCAGGTTGGTTCTCCAACATGCGCAAACATTGACAGTTCCTTGACACTGCACTGAACCGCCTCATCCCATTCCTTATACATGACTTTGCATAACTGGTTCTTTCTTATACATGGTCCTTTCGGTTCCTTACGGGTTAATGCACCGCATAAAACGCTCCTGATAGACTCCAAGAAAGAGTTATCGCAATTGACACACCCTCATCAAGCTCTCACATGAACCGACGGCGGTCAGTGAAATCTGTCGCCTCCACGACCAGCGGCAGCAGCAGCACTACCCAGACAGAGAGCAGGCGCCGGATTCGCATGGAAATAAACACCGAGGAACCCCCTCTCTACTCCATCGACCTCTCACTCCCTCCGCAGTCACGGTATACCACCATTTGCAACGACTTCAAACATGAGATCTCCGAAATGACGGGGATATACGACGATATCTTGGATTCCACGCCTTACCCTCGTCTTTTGGGGTTCCTGGCCACGTTACTTCTCAGACGGGTGCACTCGCACGAGGAAACGGCGGAGATTCGTGGCATTGCACAGGCGACTGGGGTTCCGCTGAACCTCGTGGTTGCGTACAACACCTTTTTGGACCTCTTTTCGGGATGCATTAGTGGGGGTGTGAAGGCGAAAGATGTGGGTGGGATCGTCCATTTTCGAGGTCTGGACTGGGGCATGGACCCCCTGCGAGATTTGATCATACGTGTTGAGTATGTGCGAGATGGGAAGGTAGTTGCCAGGTACGTTAAGTAGTGGTTCTCACAAAGTCTCTGATTCCATCTGACATTCTCATACTATAGGGGCGTAACATACGCGGGCTACGTGGGGTGTTTGACTGGCGTAAGAGAAGGTCTCTCAATGTCACTCAACTACCGCGCGAACATCAACTCAAAATCTTCCATCTTTTCGCATCGCCAACATCAGCTCAGTCTCCTTCTCGGCCGCACCCCAGCCATTGCGAGCCACCTTCGCCAAATTTTGCTGTCCCCAGGTCCTCCACCCACCTTGGACCAGCTGGCCAGCAAGTTTACTACGCTTCACGCTTCGACGAGCTACCTGACCTTCTGTACCCCCAGAGCGGTCCTAGTCATCGAGAAAGACTTAAAGACAGCCACCATCCACACCTCTGATAAGTTTCTCGCTGTCACGAACCACGACGCGTCTATGGAATCTTGGGACCCCGAGCAGTGGGCCCAGGTCCCAGAACTCGCCTGCGCCAGGGATATAGTGAATGATAGCATTCAGCGGAAGGAGTGCGTTGCGAATTTGTTCCAAAGACAACGGGCTGTGCGCGTTACGGTTGATACAGTGCGACAGTGGCTGCGCACATACCCTTTGCGGAACGAGATGACACATTTCTCGTGTATCATGGATCCATCGGCGGAAGGTGGGGGCTTGCTTTGGGTGGAGGCATGTGAGGAGAGTTGAGCAAACCACTTGCTGAATATACCCACATACTACCCTAGATCGCAGCGTACTAAGAGAGATGCTTAGAGATATATGACACGTTCATTGAATATACAAGACCGCAGCCAGATATCAGGTACTTAGAACCGGATTTAGGGGCGCTGATGTCTAATACTTATTCTGGCTTTTGTGCGTAGATCATGAAAAAAGGATTCTGCGCCCCAGGTGTCCCATCTAGTTCCCGCTCCAGATCCTCTAACATATCATCGAACTCTTCCTCCGAATGGACAATGCCCAAACCACCTGCCATCATTACTGGCGTTTTCAGGCCTTTCCAGAGGCTTACAATATTGTCTCTTCCGTCCTCACCATATTTACCCGCCCATTTTCCAAGGGGCGTGCTACGGCAAACGACATGCACGTCTACGAATCCAGCATTTTGGAGAATTTCAGGCAATTGACTGGCAATATCAACCACCAAGCCCTTTGAATCGCACAAGGCAATTCGGAGCGCATTAATCTTGTCGACAACAGGTCCTCCTTTGCGGATGAAAGGGTCTACCTCGCAAAGTTGCAACCACCCTTTTAGGGCGAGAACGCGGTGGAGCTCTTTCAACGCGACCACCCATTCGTGGTTCTGTAATGCCAGGATAAGAAGACGTTGGTTGATCAAGGTGAATGTGTCATTCCATTTCGAAGGCAGATTTGTGACGGAGTTGAGGGAAAGGTGGACATTGTCAGGGAGGCAGTCAGCTGCAGGGAAGAGACGTGTTTCGATGTCAATTCCATAAATTTCCACTGAGCTTGGGACGTTCTTCATACAGTTCAAAAGCCAATTGCCTATGACGGTTGGAAAGATGTCATTCAAACGTTCATACGAAAACCAGAATTAACTCACAGCCTCCTGTAGCGGAATCTAGGACCTTGTCTCCCTTCTTCAAGATGACAGGGGGAAGAACTAGTTTGTTATCAAATGCCTGCGTAATAATGCGATGCTGCTTCTCAAGTCTGGTGAGGCGATGAGCGGGCCTCTGACTAGCAGTTGACTACTTTCTGCTCACCTTTCTCGTTCAAGTTCATCCGATGGGAGTATATATTTCGTTCCTTCATATGACGTGAATGCCCTTTTTTCTTTGTACGCAATAGGTGCAAGGGTTCCCTGGGGGATAAAAGAGGTACCGTCCGTAAGCATGAGTCTTTGGTTGAGGAGAGTCCGGGACGAAAGCTGCACAAGCTGTTACGGTAAGCCTCGATATTTCCACTGGTGATAGGTAGCAACGTTGGGGAGTTGCTTCGCCTCTTGAGCTCGCCGGCCAGCTTACTGGGGTGACTGCCTTAACAGAAGAAAAAACAAGCTCACCTTATATAAGAGTTCTAGTAAGATACTAATCTCATCAGGTTCTCGCTCCATAAGGCTTTTCAACCACCCCCGGCGGGAACGGAGCCTGATTTTCAAATGATCAGACTCCTGCTGAAGGAGTTCGGGTTCATTATTCATGTATTCTGCACATTTCCTAAGGATTGAAGGCGAAAATCAATACCGACGCGTCATTCACAATAAATTTCAACATAACTGATATGAGAGGGCGGCAAGTAGTCTGCCGGGTCAGCATCGTCTGTTTTCAATCTATGATCAGTGATAGGCTTTCATTGACAAAGCAAGTTCCGTAATGCGGAGGAAGTGCCTACCTCAACTCCTCGGAGGTGACCCAAGCGATTAAGCAGGAGAATTCCTCAAAAGTCAGTCTTGGGTCAGTCGTGGTCGAGTAGAATATTTGCTAATATTTGGTGGCGTCAAATTACTTCGTTTTAAAACATAGCCAAACAACATGACAACAACTCTCCCCTGCTCGCGCCTCTCACCAGATACCTACAGAACAAGTGGTACGTGCCTCCCACACGACCACTACTGCTAATTAACCAATGCGTAGACCTGCAGCAGCTTGTCTCAAACAATGGCCTCATGCCGGCGTTCAGCACTCTACTACTCGTGATTTATCATTTTGCGCCCTCAGTCGCCTCAATGCTTGCTCAATGCAGGCTTTCGCTGATGAGAATGACGGCATATGGTACGTCGCGCCTCCTTCGAGTTTTCTCCTTCACTCCCCCTCCTTTCTTTTTCTCGAAGAGGTGTTCGTCATCTCTCGTGCAGACTGCTAGACTTATATCTCTTACCTACCCCTACCCCATCGTTTCCGCTTTCCTTTCTTCTGCTTTTGTTGCAGATCCCTCCCTCTACTGCTGCTTTCCCACTCCGGTTTGAAATTAAAATATCAAACCCCCCATCCCAGGCCCTCTCTATAATTCCCTGCAGCTTCTTATGACTCTATAAATGCCGATCATTTACATGCCTGGTTTCTGGTGCTCCAAACTGACCGCCCAGAGGTCAATCCCATCAAGCACAGTTCACATCACGATTAGGTGCTATTTGCGCCCTCCACGGTCCGCATATGCTCAACCAGCGCGCAGATGGTCCGTTCTACTCGTAAAATCTCATTACATGCCTGAACAAGTAATTTTGTACAAGATCGTCTTTAACAACACTTGCAACTTGGCTTCACACATCCACCTCAAATGCCCCTTGAACTCACGCCATTTGCATCTAGGTTAGAATGCCAGCTTTACTCTTGACGGCGGGGCACTGCTGAGGAATACACAAAACACCTCTCAGTCGGAGAAGAGATCAAAGATGAGGGGAATGAGCGAGAGGAGCCTGAGGAGATGAAGGGAACGGGCAGTTGAGGAGCTGGCAAATGGATTGAGTAGCGCGTAACAGGTGATGTTTGTCGTGCTGTGGATGTTCGCCTTCGTTCAACAGTTCATCGTTGTGAGAGCATATCGTTGTCAACTTCTGCAAAATTAATCTTGCGATTCGCCACGTGCCTGTTTGACATTCTTAGGTCCTCAGCGCCCTTCAGCTGTAAACAACCGATGAACGGAAGATTGTGATACCTGCGCGTCAAAATGTCAGGTGGTCACAGTATGGGAAATTTCGGTCCGCAAATTTGGGGATCTCCTGTCGTTCAGCGGTTGCTTCTTTCTTTCGCCTCATGTCCTTCCCTCCTACAGGCAACAACCATCCTCCCTCTAACATGAGCGGGATCAACATCTTCTCCGGCGCTCGAAACGTCGTTGTGAGCAGGTCAGTCAACGTAGCCGAAACTGTATGTGAAAGTCCTTTTCTCATTGATGCCGCGCACATTTATCGATCATATGTGTATCTTCCGCAGATCAATTACAACTTGCACTTGGGCCATAGAACGACATCTGGCGCAGCTATTCCGTTAATGCCAAACCTAAGCACACGGTTCACAGGGCGGACAGAAATTCTTGCCAAACTGCATGATCATTTTGCAAAGGGCCCTGACATTGAACGTCGCAGCAGGAAGTACTTTTTGTTATATGGAATGGGGGGTATCGGAAAGACTCAGATTTGCCTGAGGTTTATCGAGGACATGTCGGACAAGTAGGCCTCTCAAACTGGAACACCATATCAACTTGACTAATCTTTGACTGCTCAGATTTTCTCATGTTTTCTGGATTGATGCATCTTCTGCTGGTTTCATCACACAGGTGTTAAAGGGTATTTGCAATCTTCCTGTAGCTCAGACCCAGTCACTAGATGGGTCACTTGAATCTGCTCTCTCTTGGATTGGTTCTTTGAGGGATAACTATGCAATTGTCTTTGATAATGCTGATGCTCTGACACCAGAGGAGCTGGAGGGCTATTTTCCATCTGGTCTAGGGGGAAATATTCTGATCACTAGTCGCAATTCTGCTATGCAGCATTTGACATCCCCTGAGAATTCTTGTGAGGTGGGAGAGATGGAAGAGGATGATGCCATCCTTCTGTTGCTAAAGGCTGCTTGCTTGGATACTTCTGGAACAGAGCTAAAAGCTGAAGCTTCTAAGATTGTGAAAGAACTTTTTCACATGCCTCTTGCTATTGATCAAGCTGGTGCTTACATTGCTTCTGGGGCCACCAATATCAGAGATTATCTTTCCAAATATTATCAACACAGAGAGATTTTATTATCTCACTCAGAATTTAAAGGGGCTTCCAAATACAATAGAACTGTCTATGGAACTTGGGAATTATCATACCTGGAAATCCTGAGAAGAGCTGAATCTGATGATCTTGATAAGGCTAAGGCAGCTCAGAGTGCAATGCTTATTTTGGGCTTGTTTGTGTTCTTTCATTATGATGGTATTATGAGGAATATTTTTTCTTATGCTGCTATGCACAAGCACCACCATCATCAGATAAATAATACACCTGCCTTGCCAATTGTGAGTTCCAAGCTGGACTGCACACTACTCCCTGTCAATGAGGCAGGTACTTGGGATGATTTTATCTTCAAGGAAGGCCTTTGAGTGTTATTGTCATTCTCTCTCATCAGATTGGGCTCATCTGATGGTCTTTATACTGTGCATCCACTGATTCATGCCTGGGGTAAAGACAGAATGTCTCTGGATGAGAGGAAAAAATATGGCAACATGGCATATGCAACTTTATCAGATTCTTTGTATGGAAATTTTGAAAGGCAGCCATATGAATTCAGACAGGCCTTGGTCACACATGTGAGAGAAAATATGCAGTATAGGAGAATTGAAAGCCAAGAGGCAGGTGACAGTTATTTTGATGATGCATATGAAAAATTTGGACAGCTCTTAGTGGAGCAAGGATATCCAAGTGAGGCATTGAAGCTGCAGCAGCAAGTTCTGGATCTAAGAAGCAATGCTCTTGGAAGGGAACATTACCATACAATGATGGCTGAAGCAAGGCTTGCCAGCACATATATGGATCTGGGTAAATATGCTGATGCAGAGAAATTACATCTACATGTCCTACATCTATCAAAAAGGCTTTTTGGACCAGAACACCAAAATACAATGCATACTATGGGAAACCTTTCACTTACCTATCTGCATCAGGGTAGATACAAAGAGGCCTATGAGATGCAGATCAAAGCTGTAGATGCCATGAAAAGCACTCTCGGAGAAGAAGACCCACAGTTGCTCCAGCCAATGGCAAATCTGGCACAAATTCAGAAGAAATTGGGAAATTACAAAGAAGCTGAGAAGTTACAAATTCAAGTTCTGAATAAAAAGAAGGAAATTCTTGGAGAAGAACACCCTGATACAGTTGCTGCCATGGCAAACCTTGCAAGAACATTGGAGTCTCTTGATAAATGCACAGAGGCAGAAAAGCTTCAGATCCAAGCTGTTCATCTGAGTATCAGAATTTTTGGAGCTGAACACCCTGCAACAACCATTTTCCAATCAAACCTTGCATCCATATATCACAACTTGAGAAAACACACAGAAGCAGAGGAGCTGCAAATCAAAGTTCTAGCTACAAGCAAGAGAAATCTTGGGGAAGAACACCCTGATACACTCATTAACATGGGAAATCTTGCATCAACATATAACATTCTTGGAAAATATGAAGAGGCAGAGAAGCTGGAAATCCAAGTTCTGGATATAACAACCAGAACATTGGGAGCAGAGCACCCATCTACAGTTCAAGCTATGGCCAACCTTGCTGACTCGTTCAGAGACTTGAAAAAATACGCAGAACCAGAGAAGCTGCAGATCCAAGTTCTTGATTTGAAGAAGGGAATTTTTGGAGAAGAACACCCTGATACAAAGAGTGCAATGGCCAGGCTTACAATGACACAAAGAATCATGGGTAACAATGACAGAGCAAAAGATTCAGACAAGCTAGCATCTCAATCTCCATCTGATATAGCAAGTGCTCAACCTGCCAAAAACCATGATGATTCAACAGAAGACAGAAAGAAATTATACCAAATTGGTTGAGAAAGATGAAGGCCTTTTTCAAGGTAAAGTAGCTTTGTGCTGTTTAGGCAATTATTTTGAAGATTCAATTCCTCTTTAGCAGTTAGTAAGTCATTTACAAATGGAAATGGAATACTTGATTGATGTTAAGGTTTCAAAGAATAAACTGTAGATCTACCTTTGGCAGCCACCATATTTCTTCTCTTTCAACTCTCTGTAAATAAATGGCCCAGATTACTGTGTACTATATATTTATGGTGTGTTCAGACAGTATTGGTTTCCATGTATGCAGCTTTACTGTGAAGTGAACTTGACAAGATTCTTTTTACACCCAATGTTTCTTTTTTTGATACTTGTATTTTGTTGACCATCTCTACCAAGGCAATGCCAGATTATTTTAAATGTTAAAGAAGCTCTAAAGCCTCTTTGGAAGGTGCATTGAAAAATATAGAAAGCTTGTTCATGCTTTTGTTCTTCTTGAAAAATCATGTCCTCATTTTGAAAGTGTTAGTCATTCTGCCTGGTGTTGCAACACAAGTCAAAAAAATAATGGGAAAGTGTCAGACCATAACTGAAAGAAATTTCCCCTCCAGCGACCCTAAGTTCAGCTGCTGCCTCTACATATCTCATCATATGATCCAACTTGAGAAGTGAAGAAAAAAGTTGGGATCAGAATGGCAGGTTGTAGTATTGAAATATCTATGTAAAAATTTTGACAGATAAAAATGGGCACTGGTAAGGAGATACATATGAAAATCTTGAAAATATCTGAATTGGTGCTTTCAAGTTGTTGGATCATTTTACATAACTTGCCCATTTCCCCTCTGTCTTTATAGGATTTGCAATATTAGAAAGTAATCAGAGACACTTAAAACAAGATAGAGCAATATAACCAAACTTTTCAAGGATTTGAAGAAGACTAAAGGTAGGTCATGAAGGGGGGATAAAATGACATGTATATGTGCCATGAAAACATACATGATTGCATTACTCAAAAGCAACATAATATTCTCAGCTCCTTTTTGTGGTGACTTAGTGAATTGCTCCAGATAAGATGAGTGACAGTTGGTGACCTATGAGTAGTGATTGAAATTACATGACATGAATGTTAGTTGATCTCATCTTCAGTTTGACAACACCTGTGGTGAAGTGTTTATCATGCTTGCCTTCCATTGTTCAAAAAGTTAAAAGGTAGCAAGTGGCACAGGTTCGATTCCTGTCAGGTGTAACCTTTTTGGGAAATTTATTGCTTCACTTCAGAAAAGAAGGGAGATTGCCAGAGCATGGACATTTTTTAAAAAAAAAATTAGTTGCCATAGTGCAAAATATCAACCCATACACAAACTTATCACCTATTTTTCTCAGTGCCCAGCAAATTCAGCCTTTTTATGATTTTTTGAACTTCAATGCATTATCAAGTGCATACTGGCACTCACCCTTACATATGGTCATGGTGAAGGCACTCAAGAGACCTCCATTTCAGGGTGAAATTTTGTCAATGAAACTTATGCTTGTATGTGTGTGCAAGATTGACAATTGGGGGTGGTGCATAATTGCAAGCTGGCCAATACTTGAATATCTAGCAGTTTCTAGACCTGAGTCAAATGGATAATTGATGATCACTGGAATATGGGGTGGGTTATTATGGTAGTTGTTGTAAAGTACATCACAGGGATAGTCAGTGGTTGTATGCATTCAAGGTTGAAGAGTGTGGATTATTTAGGTGCCAAACTGAAAGTACCTCACAAGGATAATCAGTGGTTGTGTGTTCAAGGTTGAAGGGAGTGGGTTGTTTGGGTGTTTTGAGCCCCCAGTTGTATGCAGTCCTTAGAATGCAAAAAGAACCACTGAAGCCAAAAGGCAGAATAACTGAAAAATCTATCTCAGCCAGCACATTCTATGTATGATACGATATGAGAACTGTAGCAATCATCAGCATGATTACATTAGCCAGCTCACTCAATGTCACAAATAGACATCCATCTACATCTACAAGAGATTAAGGGTAACTAATAAGTCATCCTTGATGGACCAGGGTTGTTACAAATGCCAGATCACAAAGTTTTCTTTTTCAATACCACCATCCTTCTTTGAAAGTCTCTGAATATCCTTCCTGCCAAATGAATGCACAAGAGATCCCATCTGTTGACTATGTGAGATCTAACTTGTAGTGTTTGAAAGTACAGTTTTTTGACTTTTCAGTCAGTTTTGCCACTACCACATTGTAATTAAATTTCCCCCACACAATTAGGGCACCCAAAAGGGAAAATTTTCCAGTCCTAAGACCAGACTGACCGAGGCCTTTACCATCCCCCATGAGTTCCGGTGGAATCTGGTGGATTCCAAGTGGAATGTCGGAATTCCATGGAATTCCGACGGAAACCAGTTGGCTGGAGCCTCAGCCATTCTGGTTTCCAATTCCATGGAAATTCCAATGGAATCTGATGGAATCCAGTGGAAATGGTTGGAATCCGGGAGCCTCCTGGAACAGTTTCCATTGGAATCCATTGGAATTCCAACCAGATTCCATGGAATTCCCATGGAAAGTACATTTAATATATTCCAGTCAAATTCCAACAGATTCCGAGAGATTCCAATGAATTCCAATATTTGTTGTTGTTATTATAATATATATAAGAAAATAAGTGGATGCATGAGGATTGAACTCTAGCCTTGGGAAATATCACATGAATCTCTTAGCAGCAATATTTCCCCTACACCATATGGCTGTTAAATGCCTGGCAACATTAATTCTATATAACCCATCCTCACGCCCACCTTCCTAAACGAGTCACGGCGTTTGCCAGCGTCACCATCAGCATCTCCGTTTTGCTGTCAACAACAACAACAACCACCACCACCGTCACCGCAACCAGCGCGGTCACCTCCAATCACGCCCACGCCAATGGACAACGACGACGATGGACGACGACATGACGACGAGGACACGTCAGTGACGACGAGGACGGCCACACGTCAACGGACGACGACGGACGACGAGGACACGTCAACACACAACAACAGATGACAACGAGGACAACGAGGACAACGGACGATGACGATGAGGACAACAACAATGACAACGAGGACAATGACAACGAGGACGACACGTCACGTCAATGGATGACACGTCAGCATCGACGAGACGGCCGCATGTCGACGGACGACAAGGATGACGGCGACACGTCAACGGACGACGAGGATGATGGCCACACGTCAACGGACGATGAGGACGACGACAACCACGTCAACCGACGACATTGACGAGCGCCCATGACGACGACGAGCCCCCTCCCTTTTCTCTCCCCCTTCCTTTTCCCTCCCCTTTCCTTTTCCCTTTTCCCTTTTCCCTTTTCCCTTCCCCCCTTCCTTTTCCCTTTTCCCTTCCCTCTCCCTTCCTTTTCCCTTCCCCCTTCCCTCCTCATTTCCTGCCCCTTCCTTGCCCATCCCCTCCCTCTCTAGTATACACTGTATGTAGTTAAATATATTTTGTATTATAATTGAAATACATCATTATTTGATCTAATTCACTTGTGAATTTTATAAGGAGGTTTGAATTTCTGACTTCAATAAATACAGCTCAAGTCACCTGACCTCTAGCTCAGTTCTGATCAGTGCTAATCAGTCTTGCTCAGCGCTGATCAGCTCTGATCAGAGCATGTGGGGGAGGGTAAAGTACTGAAGACCTATTCAGAGTCCAGCAGAATCCACTGGAATTCCATTCAGATTCCAGTGGAATCCATTGGAATTCCATTCAGAATCCAGTGGAATCCATTGGAATTCCATTCAGAATCCGGCGGAATCCATTGGAATTCCATTCAGAATCCGGCAGAATCCACTGGAATTTGAGATTCCTACCATTCCGGCGGACTCCAGATGGAATTCCGACATTCTATGGGAGTCCGCTGGAGTCCGCCGGAACTCATGGGGGAGGGTAAAGTACTGCGGGGAATCGATGAGATAATCCATCTGGGGCATATGTTGAAAGGGTTTTGCGAATAAAATCTCTGAATAAGGGTTTCGTGAACAATTACAACCGACTGCAAGAAAAATTTACCGAGGAAGCAACATCCCCTCGTTGCTGAGTAGAGTGGAGATGGTACCCACTCCTCGTGTCTGTGCGGTATCCTCCGCTACCATTTCCAGTACAGCCTGAGTTGCTATGTCTGTTGGGGGAGGTTTTCGCACATTTGGCATGCCAAATTTGAGATTTAGCTCGGCAAAGCGAGACTTTCTGTGACATGAACGATGAGTCAAAAGTATGATGCGGACAAGAATGAAGCGTGTTTACTTGATGTTGAGCTCATGTTCAGCAGTTAGCCTTTCAGGCGTTGAGCATTAGTGAGGCGCTCCTTTGCGTATTGATGGAGGGATGCA
>NW_001889895.1:592783-636066 GCF_000143565.1 Laccaria bicolor S238N-H82
TGTATGTAGTTAATATATTTTGTATTATAATTGAAATACATCATTATTTGATCTAATTCACTTGTGAATTTTATAAGGAGGTTTGAATTTCTGACTTCAATAGATACAGCTCAAGTCACCTGACCTCTAGCTCAGTTCTGATCAGCACTAATCAGTCTTCTGGAATTCCATTCAGATTCCGGCGGAATCCATTGGAATTCCATTCAGAATCCAGTGGAATCCATTGGAATTCCATTCATAATCCGGTGGAATCCACTGGAATTTGAGATTCCTACCATTCTGGTGGACTCCGGATGGAATTCCGACATTCTATGGGAGTCCGCTGGAGTCTGCCGGAACTCATGGGGGAGGGTAAAGTACTGAGTCCACTCAACAACACTTGCTCCTGCCTCTGCTCTCCATTCACTATACATCTTGCAGTAAACAAAGACGTGATGCATGTCTTCGATTTCATCACATCCTAATCTGCACCTGTCGCTTGATAGTTTGCCCCTCTCAACAAGTACGTCAGCTGTCAGAAGCTGACTAGATCTCACATAGAGCTGCACAGCCGCCAAATGAGTAGATGTCACCCTCAGGTAGGGAAAGTCCGGTGGCGATGACTGATCATGGGCCCATGTTGACATTTGATGCCTGTTGCCGATGCCAAGTTTCGTGGACATCTCATGCACCATCAACAAATTGATGAAGTCACCAATGTTGCTCTCTATCCATCCATCTCCATCCTGATAGAAGGTGTAGTCATTCATATGGAAGGTGGGGATCGGTGATTGGGGAACCAGGCTCTCAATTTCATGGGACTGGGACATGTAAAAATCGGCATCACGATTCATTCTTGCCTCCATTGTATCTTTGTCAGTATGTGCATGCATGTATTTGATGTTCATGTCCATCCTCTCTATCAATGATAAGATCCACCGATAGTACACATGCCCTTTCATGTTGTGCAGGTGAGGTATCTGGCTAACATTTGACTGACTATCTTTGATAAGCCTAACAGAGTTCTGATGATTGGTGAGCAGGAACTGCGCCTCATCAGAATTCCATCCTGTGAGTATCAAAGCTATGATTAGGCCAATTTGTTCATCATGAAGAATGGAAACATTATGCCCAGGGATCTTTAACACCAAAGTCAATGCTCCAGTTGTGGCACCAAGGACAACCTTCTCCTCTTCAATCGTTGCTGAAGCCAGCTTCATTGACCCATCTGATGCCTAAGTACATCCATCCCCTTCGTGTATATTCCTGAACTTGCATACATTGGCATATGCTTGGATTATATGTTCAGCTCTTGATTCATGAGCCACTCTGGGGATGGTAAGTTCTATGGGCCCATTGACAAGATGTTTGAGTGTCAAGCCACCTCAGAATGCTTCAGTGAGATTCATCCAATTTCTTTGAGCAGCTAGAGACCATGTCTTATCAAAGCAGTGCTCATATTCAGAAATCACCACTTCACCTGATGTTGTGATCACCCATCTTCCAACATCTTGCAAACTTTGAATCCCCTTCGTTCGCAAAGACCTAAGCGTGTTCCCATTCAGGTCAGCAAATTTCTGGGGGTTTCGATGGTTGCAGACATTGACCACATGCAACAGGGATACCTCACCTCCAGCAAATGATGACTGGTCTGTCATTCTTAGAGAAAGAGGTGTCAGCAGGTCCTTCATGACCTTCTGAGCAATGACCCATCCTGCTGGAATTGACTGCATATAGTGTGAGAATCCTTTTTGCAGCCCATCACCATCAAGCAGATAGACACATCCATTCTTCTCACACGTCCAGTCAGCCATCATAATCCTTGCCATCGTTTGATACATGTGGATGTGATGATTGAGGTCCTGAGAAATCCCAACAACCACAATTCCAGCATTGATTCTGGTGATGGAGGGGAAGTCGAAGCCATGATGTGAGAGGGGAAGAGTGGTGATCCTCAATGATGGCCTGAAAGGAAAGCCAAGAGCCAGGTGAACCTTCTCTGTTATCTGTCTGTCCAATGCTTCCGCATCTGACTGCTTGATTGGTTGTAAGTACAACATAGCACGACACTTTGAAACGATGTTCTGTGCGACAATCTTGCGAATCAGTGTTATTGGTAGCCTTCCAAGAACATGAGGGAATTGGAAGGTTTCGATGAAGTTCCTGAGCTCCTCAAAATGTGCAGTTGGGTTGTCCACTTTGGCTCTGTGGAATTCAAGCTCATCATGAATCAGAGGCACTTCGTGTTCAGTTACAACAAGAGGATTGACTCCCCTTTCAATGGTCACCGAGGGGAGAGATATCATGTTTGGTTGATCCCCCATCACCGACAGCAGGCATGCCATCGACGTTGACCACTAGGTCATCCATCCATATGCATACTGGAATCTCTCCATGGCAAGAGCATTCCTTCTGAGAGATGGGAGGGATCTAGAAAAGAGGAAGGAGTCATCAGTGGCCTCGACCATCGCTACCATCAGGCAATTCCCATCATCCTTGAGATGTGGGTCATTCCTTTTGCGAGCACTTGACAACACAATTAGGGTGTCAGAATCATTCCTCATCAAGTCATTGAGGTAGTAGTGACCTAAGCTCGTTGTAAATGTAGACTTGATTGGGGAAAGGGGGCCACCCTGTTTGTTAACATCTGAGACTATAATGGGAACAGTGACCCTGTAAGCTGTTCGAATGAAACACTTGGTTTCCTTGTGAGCCGCTTTATCAATATCAACAATGGATTGCAGCAATCCATATGAGCAAACAGCATCGTGAAATCCCTCTGGTGCAAGGTAATCAAAGCCCTTCATCTGATCACGCTTGAGTGCATAAACCAGTTCCTTGTGCCTGTTAGCCCAACATTTAACGCCCGCAAGAAAGCTCATAAGATCGCGAGTTTGAACTCCAGGCTGCACTGCTACCTGTGTACCTGGTAAAATGCCCTTTTCCAACGAGTACTGGATGAGACAGCAATTAAGCCATGCCATCAGGAACCTCCTTTAAGGGCCGCTGCTATCCGGTTTTTATCAGAAAGCTTGGCTCGAAGAATAATCTCCTTCGAGCATTCAGAAAAGAGACTTTTGTGAAGGGCATGTCTCCTCTTTGCAAGAAACTGTAAAAGAGTCTCATGAGAACCTGGAGCACAGTCAAAGTCCACAACCACACAACGATAAGCATGCATCGCCTTGGGCAATATTTGTGCTGTGTGCCCAGACTTTTCAAAGCAAATTGTGCCACCAATAGCATGGATTCCCTTGACAATATCTTTTATCTGTTTGTTAGTAATGACGTCCTTCTGTTTAATAAAGAAAGATTTGCATCTGAAGACATCTGCAGATACTCACTTGAAGACTGAGCCAAGTTCTTTGTAACGTCTAATAAAGGACTTGTCATCCATCATCAAGTGTTCGCTGATGCACTCAGCTTTGATCCGAGTGTCTACCAATTCCTGAAAGGTTTGATACTTGTCCTTCTCCAACCTCAGAGGAACCTTGATGCATGAAGTCACCATGGACTGCCTTGATGGTGGATTGAACAGAGACAAGCTCAAGTTTGACATCGACACTGGTGGCTTGTGAGACAACTGTCCGACGATCGCCCTATGATCAGTAAAGGGCACAAAGTCATTGTGTCAATTCACTACAAAGATTTCAGCATCGACAAGAGTCAACTTTGAGGTTACAATCCAGTCAATAATATTGCCTTCCATATGACTGCCATGCCCCCTACACATCCAGTCGTGGGCTCGAGGTCTATCATCAATGTCTGACCATAAATCATGTCCGTCAACAACCTGCAGAAAACATCTATACTGTTCCCTTGTGTCAGCTCCACCGCTAACCCTTTTGAGAGATGAGACTGTTGCATTAAAGTCCCCTGCCATCGTCCACGAAGTGGGTGAGGAC
Source organism: Laccaria bicolor S238N-H82 (assembly GCF_000143565.1). Classification (NCBI taxonomy): domain Eukaryota; kingdom Fungi; phylum Basidiomycota; class Agaricomycetes; order Agaricales; family Hydnangiaceae; genus Laccaria; species Laccaria bicolor. Next base: position 596,665 of record NW_001889895.1, read on the forward strand.
AAGCATAATTGGGCAATATCATTCCAGAAGTGGTGGACATCGCCAGTACCACCTGGATTCCACGGAGCGTATGCACCAATAATCCTGTGACCTGTGCAGCCACCATCCAATGTTGATAAAACAACATCAATCGTGACTACTCTCCCCTTCAGGGATTTCTGCGTGATTTTGACCCGCTGTGCAACCTGAACATCTTTGCAAATACCTACAACCACACCCCATTTGAAAATGTGGTGGTTGTCAGTGGGTTCACCAGGCTCCTCATAGATATCATAGTCATGACATGGTAGCGTCTGACTTATCTTAGACCGAGTCTTCATTTCATTGACAACAAAGACGTGTGGCCTTCTTGAACTGATGACCATATTGAAGTGATTAACCTTTACTGGGTTAGTCATACCATTACCATTCAAGGAATATAGTATGAAATTTGTTGTCGCCAAGGTGGGTTCACTGCCTTGACCATAGGAAACAAACCACACAGTAACACCAGCAATGCAAGAAAGAACATAGCATTTGATACTGGCACTCAATTGACATGGGGGGATCTACAAAAAGGTTGGTGACTCAAACAGCTCCCTGTCATGACTCTCAGTGTATCTAACATGCCCCTAAACACTATTCTCAGTCAACACAACGAGGCGGTTGTTTTGGCATCAGTGAGCATGGAAGGCTGTCATGAGTTACCATCAGTGTGTTCTGACTTTGGATAGGGTTACCACATACCTTACTGACTTCAGTGGCAGGAATGGTGTCTTCTACAACCATACCATCCTCTGCCATCAAATTTGCAGTGACAACCTGCTCCTCTGTGGGTTCAGACATCGTCCTTTGCCGTTTGACAGAGGAACACTGTGGTTGCTTGTGAGCTGGATGGGCAGCGCTGTTGGGAGCATGACACATTAGACCTGGTGGAGCAGCTGGAGCAGAGCTTGTGCTAGGTGCAGAACTCCCACTGTTCAGGGTAGCACTGCTGTTCGAAGATGGGGGAGGGGGCAATAGCTGGCCAGGGGGCACACCAATCAGTGTCTGAAAGTCATGATTCGCTCCATCAAGCTGTGTGCGTATTTCGCTCTCCTTTGAATCCATTGTGGTGATGATGTTCTCCACTTCTGCCTGCTCTCTGGGATTGTTGGTCATCACTAGTCTAGGATGAAGCATGAGCCTCACAGTTTGGACTTCAGCCAGATTCCATGAAAGGCCAATTTCAGTCGATTGAGCAAGAAGGGCGAGATTGGAACTAATCGTCGACATTTCCATTTGCATGGCTTGCATGCCCTGCCAAGTCTCCAACTTGAGATTGTTGATCTGTTGCTGAAGAGTTTTCAGACTTTCGTTCATCAACTCCGACCCCTTGTTGAAAGTCTTGTGAATTGTCTTATTCCTCCATAGGCCCTTGTGGTTGATAGCATAGATGGACTGAGGGGTGATGAGGGTGGGATATTTGTGACCAAACGTCTGATTGAAAAGTTTGGCTGTTGTTGAACTGAGAACCCTGGTTGCCACCTGCCAAGTTGTCATATGAAAGACCAGTGCCTCGGACATGTCTGGAGAGGATCGAATTCCTGCTAAAGTTGACTTGCCATTGACAACAAAGGTCTCTATAAGCCAGCTCTCGAGAATAGTCTTGACACTGTCAATTTCATCAGTCAGTCCCATTATTGCAAGTTCAAAGTCATCTTCAATCTCAATCTGGCGACCACGCTGTGGCATTAAAGGGTGCAGCACCCCAGGGATATCAACCCTGCCAAGCTTCATGATGCTTTCGATGTGTTTGTGGCATGCTAGAGAGAGAATAACACCACCTGCACCAGTTTTCATGGTGAAGGAACTGCAAACAGGGGTTTTGAGCTTTTCAAAATGTGCAGTGATCTTCATGATCATGTTCTCCTGTTCGTCACGAATTTCTGGGAACCTAATCCACATCTGTTTATCTGTTCCATGAATGGTGGGAGCCCAGCTGACTTCCCAATTGGGGTTAAAGGTCCTCAGGGCATCACACCACATTTGAAGGAGATCACATTGGGGCTTGGCATCCACGCCAGTGAGAGACTTCAGCTTGAAGAGGGGGTTGAGTCAAACATAGCAGGAGGATGTCCAGCCAGCACCTCACATGGGGAAAGGGTGAACTACAACAGGAATATCTGCCATGTCCTTGTGGGTCTTGATAATTGACTGAACGGCTGCATTGACAACATTTACAGGGTCCAATTTCCGATCAGGTCCACCAACACTTTGCACGATCAAATCACGTCCTGGAGGAAGTGAAATGTCAAGAAGGATGTCTGGGTCATCATTTCAGGGAAGTAAGGTGGAGGCTGGCATGGCGGGGCAAGGAGAGAAAACAGGAATGTTTGGGTGGTTTCTTTTGGGAGTGGTAGGGGGATCAGTAGTAGTCATTGTATGTAAAAGGCATGAGCCAAGAAAGAAAGTTAAGGTAGGGATTAAGGGTCAAGGTTAAGGGAGGGGAATCAAGGGTCTGATGGGTCGTTGGGTAAAGTAAATAGCAAGATCTAAGCAATCGGTTTTTGGGATAAGGGGGGAATAGGTATATGAGATAAGAAAAACAAAAATCTGTAAGAGATTTGGACAAGATGGGAGCAGATTGAGGTTTTTAAGGGATGCAAAGAAAAATGCGAAAAATGGGTGCAGAGGGTTCAACTTTGGGCAGTTTTGGTTCAATAAAGAGGAGAGGGTGTGTGCAGTGGTTTTGGATATGAGGATTGGGTATTGGAGTGAGTAGTGGGGTTATTTGAGCTTTGTGGAGCCCTTTTTCAATTTTGGTTGATTTTTAGGTGCAGGGTGGTTGTTGTTGTTGTTGTTGTTGTTGTTTTTGTTTGCTCCCTGCCTTTTCAATGCATGTCATGTGACACTATTCCAAAACAGACCCATGGCTAAAGCAGCCACAGCTGCTTGTAGTTGTAGTTGCGAAAAGTAGTGTTAGTTATGCTAGCATTAGTCCCACCATCTCTGCAATTCACCTCTAATTCATTGAGTGATGTTCAGGAACATAATTTACATTGCAAATCTATGCATCTTTCAAGTAGTCATATATTATCTATTTATAGTTGTGGAGTGAGAAATTTCCCTGTTGGATAGTGCTGAAGAGGCCCCTAATCCTTGGTTTCCTCTTCAACAACCCTTTCCTGAGTAAAGTGTTATTATTAGCAATTGATATATACAATTGCAGGCACATAATGTTCTGGTCAAAATTTTAAAATTATGTTCCCTATGAAGCATAAGCAAAAATTGAAATTTCACACCTCAAGGACAAATATGAACAATTGAACAAGAAAATTTTATTTGAATATTTTTTCTGATCAATTTTTGTAGCCTGGGGGTGAGTGGTTGATCCTGCACAGTCCATTCTTTGCTGAGCAGCAGCACAACAGGTACCAAAGCAACTTATATCTACATTAAAAAATCTAAAACAAGTTCTTAAATTTATCTCATAGTATCCCAAGAAGTACTAGCAATTTTTATTTCAAGAAGACATGTACTACAGAGAAATGGGATTTACATGGTATCTTTTGTTGAATGTTCCACCTCTGACTGATGCAAAATTGCACCCATGTGTGTGTTTTTTTTATGGCACTGCTCGGAACTTTGTTGATGGCGAGTAGACTGGGTTTGAGGGCACCTGTTTTGAAGAAACTGTAGTAGGATTGCCCATGAGGAGCTGGCTAGATACTTGGTAGTTGCCAGAGGCCCAGAGTTACTTGTTTAATGTAGTCAGGCTTCAAGGTATAGTCCTCTACCCTCTCTAATCTTAAGTTCTTCCACCATCCAACTGGTGTTAAGTAAGTTGGTGAGGTTGCAAGTTGGGGAGCCTATGTCTCTAGACTATGTAGCCTATCTCATACACCTTTTCAAGAACACCTGTGGTGAAGTGGTTATCATGCTTGCCTTCCATTTGCTCATTGAGGTTCGCAAGTGCAGCAAGCGGCACGGGTTCGATTCCCGTCGGGTGTAACCTTTTTCGGCGTTGAAAATGCTAGAATGTGGACACTTAGTTGTAGCACTTACACGAGGTCATCTTAATTTTCTCTATGTCCAGCCTTTTTATCTTTTTATGAACCTGGGTGCAAACCCGACATGGGTCTTTCTAAAGTACATTCTAGTACTCACTCTTCCGTCAACTTGTGGTTTTAGTACTGAGGGTGTTCAACCTCCTCTCTAAAGTGCAATGAAACTTATCTATGTGAGCGTAAGATTAAAGATCGACAATTGGACGGTAGTGCGCAAATACAAGCTGTCAAATACTCAAGCATCCCGTAGGTCAGCGACAACGTCAAACGGATGATCAATGATCACTAGAATTCGTGGGGTGGGTTCGTTACAGTAGTTGTTGTACAAGTAATCAAGGGCTGGGGATGTCTAAATAGTAGGTATAGTCAGGAGGGCCAATAAGCATAAGAGGCGGACGAAGATTTGTTACTCTTCTCTTCAGCTTCAAGACGTCAGACCTGCCAAACTATAATTAAAGGAAGGAGGGAGCGAGGGGGGAGGGAGTGGAAGAGCGGGGATGGATCGAGAACCAAGGATCGTGTCGTAGGAGGGTCGTAACACAAGAAAAGACAGAGATTGTAATGTTTATGTGGTGTAAGTCGTGAGGCGGGTGGGGTCATATAGGGCTTTGAAATATTTGACGTTGTTCGGAAGGGAGCGAGGGGAGGGCGAGATTGAGAAATAAATATGTTACCAAGACCTGAAAAGGCGATGGAGCGAGCCGAGCCTAAGAGCTCGTGGAGATTCTGGACACTATGACGGCGAGCGCTATAAGGGCGCACCACCGCCACTTTTCCCAGATGATTTGCCTCCAGGTAGCCATCCACCCCGTCCCCCGGTTGGCGTTCAGGCCGTTCTCCTCGGGCTTACGAGGTCGTGGTATGAGGGCGAATGGTGTTGCATTGGAAGCGCTGGCAGAGGGAGATTCAGTAGTGGCAGGTTGCGTCGAATGTTGCGATGTTGATCTTGATACTGATGGTGATGCTGGCTGAGGCGGTACTTCGGAAGTTCCCCTCTCCTTCTCTCCCATGTTGGGGAGGTCTTGAGGCTGTGGCTGGCAATACTACGGAGAAGAAGAGGTGGGCGTTAGTGACATAATTGATGGATAGGCGGGGCGATGATCGAGAAGGTCATGATGGATGGCGGTTATTCATCAATCCCGATTTGCCGGAGACCGACGGGTCAAAAGGCGTGGGCAGGATGTGTGCGGATTACAAGCAAAGGGAGTATTTCACTCACATCAGGGAAAGCCTCTCTGAATCGGGACTGTGAAAGATTCCAACTATGACTGCGGGCGGCGAAGGCACGTTTGTGCGGGTCTGAGGATGTGACCGATCCTGTGGTCATCTCGTCCGAGAGCATGAAAGACAACAGCCCTGTAAGTCTAAGATGATGACAGGAGATTAGCGATCATGAACATCGGGTAGATGTGACTTCGGAGAATTCAATTGCCGAATGTGGACAGAAATTTTTGAAAAAGCAGGATGGATTCAAGAAGAAACATACATTGTCGCGACACTCCAGGCGGGATTCCACTAAACAAGGTATAATCAGCATTCATCATAAGACGATCCAAAGAGACAGAAAAGGTCAGATCGGCGAGATAGAGTGAGGTGAGGGTGCAAGGGAGGATGGGACATACCGATCCAGGGTGGAAATCAGACATTGAGAAGCAAATCTTCTTATCGGGCTGAAAGCGACCAGAGGGAGTGAACATCTGTCATTTGGTCAGACGGCGCATCCCCATCACTTTCTCAATGTCTCGCACCTTGATTCCAGGAGGTTTAAAGGGATATTCCGATGGAAACAGTAGCACTCCGTGATACTCTCCGCCGGCGAAAGGTGTATCTGGTGGGCCGCGCTGTCGAAGATGTGTCACAACATGAATGGACTCAGATGGAGTCATCGTACCAGGAGGTAGTTCCCTGCATCTCATTGAGCGTTATGAGCCACATACGACACACAGAGGGTACTAACACGTTAGGATATTCTTCTCATCCGGTACAGCCCACACGAACGGCGGTGGTTCCCTTTGCATAGCGACGAACTCCTTGGTAAGCTACATGTAGGTGGCAACAACGCCAGTTAGCCCGCTGATGACACCATCTCACACAGCGACGAGAGAGGATTGGACGACGTACACGCTTCTGGGCGGGTTTGCTGGCGGACATTGATGAAGCTAGGTTTGTCAACGGTGTGGATGGTGGGGTGCGAGGAACAGGGCGTCAGAATCACAGGGACAAATAGCGTGACAGATCTTCTGCGTGACAACAAGCTCTCGATGACTAAGCAACAACCGGTTTATCTTTCAACAGCCGTGAACGTTGTCGATAGGACAAGACGTTCATTGTTCTCATTGTCAAAACATATCCATTTCCTGGCGCTACCTCAGAGAAAAATTTCCTCTCCTATGACCTCTGATACCATTCAAGCCGAGGGGTTGTTCATTTCATTATCTTCAGGAGCCTTCTTCTATTCATTCGGGTGCGTCTGGTCGAATATCCTGCGTCAAGCGTGCTTCAATCAGGCACCTTATTTACGCCTTCGTCTTCGTACTCTGGACCTCCGAACTAGCCTATGGCCCTTTCCCTTCTCCGAGGATGACTGCGTGGAGCTTCTCCAAATCCGATGGATCTCAAACCCAATATCTGAACGCTGACATTTCGCAGGTCAAAGGAGTTTGCTTCTGAAATATCATTCCCTTTTTTTGTTGTGAACCATACGACAATATGGACCATAAGAAGATTTGACAATCGCAATGCCTAACATCAATACTTACTGCGCTTTATACGACAATCATCCATATTTACTTTGCTTCACAGCAAACATAGACCGCTCAGAAGTCCCGAAAATCGCCACAGGGGCGACGTCTATTATCTGAAACAATAGGAGAGTATCCGTGTCAAGCTCGAGTCTCGACGCTGTCCTGAGACCCGGCCATTTTTTCTAGCCGAGCCTTAGATCCCACTGAACCTGCATTGCCACCATAACTATTACTCCTCGGCCATACGGGGAAAGCTCCTCGACTCGCACACATCCTCTTCAAGCGGCTCCAAGAGCTTTCTCTCACTTCAAAGTCCATGGAAAAACGCATCCAACGTCAATGGACTTTACCCCGATCCATCAACCATCTCACTGGCAACAAAAGCACTTCCCGGACAAATGCGACCACGTCCGACTCGGTCACTCGGAGCAAAAGGCGCGCTCTGGCGCGCCTCAAAGCATGGCCATTCTGGCGTCTAGATAGGTCTAGGTATATGTTGCTGGCAACAAAAGCACTTCCCGGACAAATGCGACCACGTCAATCCCGACTCGGAGCAAAAGAGCGCGCCTCAAAGCATGACCATTCTGGCGTCTAGATTGGTCTGACCGTCTAGGTATGTGTTGCAAGAGCCCGGGCCGGCGACCATTCCCACCTCTTTCTGCCGCCCTTACTTATGGCCCTCGGAGAAGGAGTGTCGGGCCGCCAAAATCTCTCATTTGTGGGCATCGCTTTACATCTCTCCTTACCGACGCTGATTCAAATTGTCAGTAACCTGCCGCATACTACTGTCCCCCCAAACAAGTAGAGAGGCCTTGAATAAATGTTAAACGATACCTAACGTTCAACACTCATCGTTCCCAGTACGATGCAGGTTGACATCACCCACACCTCCTGACGCCTTACGCATATTTGGGATTCTGAATACCGTATTTCAAATACCGCATTTCTGAACATTTACCGCACTTCCCGCCGGCGGGGTAGGTCACCTCGCCAATCAGCAACCCCAAAGCAATCCGTGCCGAATTGCAAATAATGTATATGGTTGCCGCGACTTACTACTACCTACTACTACACGGCCCTGAGGATCTTGGATCGCTAACTTCCTATCGGAATCAAATCCAAAGGGTCACTAACCGAGTTACGCAGGTAGTACACGGGTAAGCATATTTTTGTGATACGCCCGAGGGGGGCACAACACTTTTGGCGTGGCACGAGCGTGCAGAAGCGTGCAAGCGTGGCACGCCACATCTATAATATCAGCCAGTTGACTCTAAAGGGCGGTGTGGTACTCTAAACTGTTCAGCAGTGAGCTATTTGGGGCAAGACTGTGCTTGGGACCCCATAAAACAGCCTGCAGTTGGCTCAATAATTCTCAAGTTCGAGGGGTCACATATCACTAGGGAAGAGGCTCGAAGGTTCAAATAAAGCGCCTCTCTCATCCAACAAGCAATCGGTGTTTAATATAAATATTTTCGCTGGCGTTTGAACGAAGAAACTGATCGATAAAAAAGCAAAGGCCGGGGGTTAGGGCTAAGCCCAGCTTTCAAAATATTGATACCAGGGGGTGGAGTTGCACTGCGCCTCGGAGACATCACAGGACACCTAATAAGTAGCTATTTACATAAGATATTTCTGGAAAAAGTGAGGCATATATTTTACATCGAAGCGTGCAGAGAGGGTATGAAGCGTGCAGAGCGTGCGTGCGGCGTGCGGAGCGTGTGTGTGGCGTGCATGTGGTGTGCGTGAGGCATGCAGCAGAGCGTGCAAAAAGTGGAGGATTTTTACATGGCAGTTTATATACCTGGCAGTTTCCCAAGTGCTAGTTATTGTCCAAAGTTGATGTTAACAATGGACTATGGCCGAGAAGTTGTACTCAATAATCGAGACTTGCTCAATAATTTACTGGGGGATGTCCGAACGTCTGATGTGTTTACATGAATTTTTTTTTTAGGGATGGGTTTCTAAGTACACGTCCCACTTTCTGGGATGAAAATGCATTATATCTACTCAAAATTGCTCGGGGGGAGATGCCGACAGTTCAAACTCCGACTTTTTGAACCTTTCGCCGTAAAAATCAAGTAAAAGTAGAATCGAAGCCAACGTTATATTTCAAACAAATGAAAGTATCGATTTCAGAAGTCAAAAAGTACAAAATACAATGCCATCAAAATTTGAAATAAAATCGGAGAAGCGTGCACGCTCTGCACGGCTTGCACGCTTCGTGCACGCCTGGCACGCCGATTTCTGTAAGCCCGCCCGAGGGGACTGTGCGGGGAGCAAGGCTCCTAACTAACCACGAACATGATGAAATTTTAACTCTGGTCCAAAGGAGGGTAATCATTGCCAGTACGTTACATTTATTTCAGTAAGTCTCGAAGAGGACGTCTTTCTACACCTTCATATATGTACGCGTGGGTAAGAATATTTTGGGATACGCCCGAGGGGACCATACGGGGAGCAACTGATTGGCCACGACCCGAAGCATGAGCGAAATTTCAACTGTATCTTGTTGTCTAGTCCAAAGGAGGGGTTGATTAACATAGGAAGGTATCAATTGTAAGCACATCACATTTAGTTCAATAAGTCTCGAAGAGGCCTTCTTTCTACGCCTTTATATAATTCCAGAGTTAAATCATTGATATAAAATATCCTGCGTTGAACAAGTTTGAAATTCCCGACAGGGCGCTCGTCCATCTCGTCGAACAATACCTTGTAGTGGGAGATCAACGGAATCTCGTCAATTACCTGATGGAGGTTAGGGAACAAGACACGGTTCATGTAGATGTCCAGGGGCTGTGCCGTATGATTCAAATGGTTAATGACATGATTTGCGTTATCTTCGTTCAAATATAATTCCAATCTGCTGAGATTCGGTATGCTGTCCAGGCATCCCATTGCCAGTCTTGAGTCGGTGATTGGGTGGGCAGTGATGCCAAGCTGGTCTAGTGAACAAGAGGAGCGTGCAACCAGATGTGTGATAGATATGAGAGGCTCCAACACCTCTTCCTCCCACTGAACCTCCAACCGTTTCAGAGCCGGCGTTTCGATGCGATCAAGGACTATCGTAAGCATGGCAGCAAAAGGATTGGACATTATGAGAGTCGATAAATGTGGGAGTTGAGCCATGGAACCATCATCGTTAAATTCATGAAATGGGTCGAGACCACGAATATGACAGTGAACGAGATTCCGCGCGAGGCAGAGGTCGTTGAGACACGTTTTCCAGCGACAACGGATGAGCCTGAGCTCATTCAACTCTTCCCACTTCAGGTCGTCGGTACTCAGTGGAAGATGGGAGAGAGATATACTGCGGAGAAGCGGAGCGTCCTTGGCGAGACACCACCACCAGTCAGCGTAGCTCTTGTAAGCCATTGACGTCAAAATAGGAAGATTCAGTGCTCCCAGTGTTTCAACCAGACTCGGCAGTCCAAGAGAACTAAAATGGTCAATTCGATGGGAACAAAGTTTCAACAAATCATAAATGTTGTCGAGCAGATGGGGGTCAGGGTCATGGCCGTCGCCTGCGAGCTGTACGAAAAGTGGATAGTTTCCGGACCTATCGATGCATGTTTTGAAGTGCTCGATTTGGGCTTCATTCTCCAGCCCACCATAATCCGAAGGCTCTTCGATAGCTATCAGAATAAACTTCCACAACTCCTGTGTGGACATTGCTATCTGTCGCCACTGCTTGCAAATCTTTCCGAGAAATGCGGGGTTTGCAGGCTGGAGGGCCTGCACTGACGATTCGGATTCATAAAAGGGTTTGCAAGCCTCAAGTGAGATATGGATGATAATTTCTTCAGGAAGGGAAAGAATCAGAGCAGGATCATGGTGTGATGGCTGCTGAAGATGTGCCATCTTGTGCCATAAACCGACGCGCGTTAGGTCAGATTGCAAAGTACGAAGCTCAGGACTTGCATCTGTACTCTCGTTCTGCGAACCCTCTCGCTCCGAATCATATCCCTCCATATCCGAAATTGTGATATGACCGCAATCCAAGCAAAAGCAAGAAGGCGTTGGCTCCTGTCCAGTATTCAAAAGCTTGGAATAGCACGCAAAGCGAAAAAGATATAAACCTGTACGTAACAATACGAGCTTGATGATTTCCAATCGCAAGGGGTCCGGGATCAAAGGGAAAGTAGATTTGGACAAAATCGCACAGGGGTCGGAATCAAGCTGTGACCTTGTTTGTCGCTGCATTTTACTCTCCGCCACTTGCTGAAATCACCCATGGCTCTTCCAACACACGGCCGAGTTATCGTGGATACGACCGTAGGAGAGATCGAAATTGAGCTGTGGTCGAAAGTCCGTGTCTTTCTTGATACTGAAATCCCGAAACTGACCCCAATGATCTGCAGGAAACACCCAAAACATGTCGGAACTTCCTCGCGTTAGCCATGGAGGGTCTGTGAGTTTCTCGCAAGGCAAATTTTGCAAGTAGACTTACGGAAGTGCGTAGGCTACTATGATGGCGTGATATTTCATCGGTTAGCTGGATTTTGCCTCCTGGAAGGTTGACATTTCGTTGACGAGTCCGTAAAGGATCGTGCCGGGATTCCTGGTTCAAACTGGAGATAAAACTGGGACCGGGGGCGGCGGAGAGTCGTTCTATGGAGGTACGAGACTTTAGTGTTATATTTGACTCCGAGCTCACGAACATGCAGAACCATTTGAGGATGAGATCCACCCTCGACTACGATTCGCTCACCGAGGCCTTGTGGCGATGGCAAACAATGGGACGAAGAATTCGAACGATTCACAGTTCTTTATCACACTTGGTTGGTCTTGACGTATCCCTTCCTCCGCCTCTCCCTGACCAAAGCCTTAGATCGTGCGGACGAGCTTCATGGGAAGCATACACTATTTGGGCGAGTTATGGGAGATACGGTGTACAGTACGTGGCCCGACCTTATACGATGCCTGCTCAAACAATAACTAGTCCATAGATGCGATGAAGATCGGCGATATGGGTGTGCAAATAAGGCCAATTTTTTCGATTGTTTGACTGACCAGCCTTTCTTTTTGCAGAGATTGACAAGGATGGCCGACCAGTATAGTGAGTTGCTTCTATCCTTTCTTCCGGCAGCAAGTTGATATGATGGTAGTCCTCCAAAGATCAAATCCATTCGGATCACTGACAACCCATTCGACGATATCGTGCCACGTATCACTGCTGCTGAGAAACGCGCACAACAACGCGCGAGGGAAGAGGTACAACGAGAAAGAGAGGAAGAACAACGAAGGAAGGGAGCCAAGAAGTATGTGTCTTGTTCTCGATTGCTGTTCCTCGCTAACGACAAACTTTTCAGGAATGTTAAGTTGTTGAGCTTCGGTGGGGACGCAGATGCTGAAGAAGAAGGAGATGTCGGCACATTCGAAAAGAAAGCAATCTTCCGACCAGATTGTACGCACTCTCGAATCACCTTATCCTTACGCTGCTAACCCCTGTATAGTGGCTGAAAATCCCCAACCAACAACCGTGATACCCGATTTCGTGTCACATCCAGCCTCAAGCAGCCGGCCGAAGAAGAGTGAACCCAAGTCTGAGGCTTCTAAGGCTGAGAAATCTTCGAAGAAGCAGGAAGTCCCAGATATCACCAAAATTCGAGAAAGCTATGCCAAGGAACAAGCTGCTGGCAGGTAACTCATCTTCGCCGCTCTGCTGCTTTCTCATTGACCCTCCGACTTATAGTGACTCTCGACGAGCCGAAATTGAGAAAGTGGAGTCTGAGATCCGGAGACTTGCGAAAAAGCGGGACGGTGACCTGAGTGATGATGAACACAAGAAGAAGGCCAAGAAGTCGTATCTCGAGGAAGAGCTAGCCAAGTACTCCAAAGGGCGAGGGCTGCAGAAGAAGGGCAAAGACGGCAAGCGGAAGGACGAGGGTGATGTGTTGGCTGCGTTGAGTAGCTTCAGGGGGAAGCTACAGAGATCGATGCTGGTTGATGAGGAACCTGAGGAAGAGGGGGCGGGCGAGGGTGGGGGTGAGGGTGAGGGAGCTGGTGCAGATGCCGCTGGCATGGAAGTGGATGATGATCGGGGGTTCATGGGACATGCTCTTCATTTCCCGAAGGATAATGGGGAGGAGACGCTGAAGGCGGAGCGTGATTATGAGGTGATTGACCCGCGAGCGAGAGGTGCACGGGCAAAGGAAGAGGAGCGGGAGAGGAAGAACGCCGCGTTGAAGGCCAAGGGCGGTGGTGTTCGTGGAGGACGGTATAGGCGATAGTCTTTAGCTCACGACCTCAAATATTTTGAACAACTCATGAAAATGCGTAACAGGTCCTCGTACTGAACTAAGGCTGTCAATGGAAATCGTCACAAAGCGTCGGTAAAAGTCATGATGAGAAATGAGAACTGTCTGGTAATGGAGAACTGTCTGGTAATGGAGAACTGTCTGGTAATGTGAAAGTGTTTGGTAATGTGAAAGTGTCTGATGAACGAAGTTTTGGGAGAAGGGCGTAAATCAAAAAATCCATGAGCTGGAAACTTGGCAGAACAAAAGTTGGAGGTTCAGAAAAGAAAAAAATCCCGTCTACCTTAAGGTCGTACAGTTCGTACAGTCCCTCAATTGGATGCAACACCAAGAGACGTTCAAGGGAGAGGAGGCAGGCTGTTAAGGAATTGCTCAGCTGTTTGCCCGCTCGCTGCCCCGTTATAGCTGCAGAAAATAAATTCATTGGTCAAGTTGCTCAAACAAAGACGCTTCGGAGACGCTTACTTTCCTCCGCCAGGAGGGGAATCTGTCAAGTCTCTCTTGGCATTGGGAAAGGTCGTTCCGTGACTGGTAAGGCCATGTTGGACCCACTGGTAATAAAATGACTGCATCAGAAAGGGAGAAGGACCAAAAAAAATAGCGTCTAGCTCACAGGGTATTCCAATACGCCGTCAACGTCGCCGTTGAGGGAGGCTGAATTACGTTTGAGCAAAGGACGAGATCAACGTGCACAAGTCAACGTACTTCCTGACCAAGACGTAAATGCGTATGTCATCTGGAACTCCTCCACACCGCCTAGAATCGAAACATGTCAGATACGGGAGCACAAGTATAAAGGCTGTCTTACGGCAAGGTATGGTGTCGGGGAAGGGAGCAGTCGCATTGAAAGGAACGAAGAATTGCCAGAAGTCCTTCGTGACAAGTTCCATGGCTGTCAGCACTTCCGGCTTGCCTTGCCTGTAAAGAAAAGGTACAATCTATTTGAAAAAGATGACACTTCGAGTACTTACTGCTTGGCGGTGGCCGAGTGCGCCCCGACCCATTTGCCGCCATCGCCGATAGCCTTGGTAGCAAAAGACTTCACCGAATCAGGGAAGTAGGTAACTTGATCTGGGAAGAGTTGGCTTTCGCGAGCGTCTCAGGAAAGAATGCAATTAGCATGAAGGCACGTACAAAGAACCAAAGTCGATACAAGGGCTGGCGAGAATGTCTTCTGTGTCCACTCCATACGAGCCGTCGAACGATGGTCCAGGGAAAATCACCGCGTTTGGCTGTGCGGACTGCTTGGCGTACAATTTTTTGCAACCTAGACAGTAAAAACCGCCATCACTGCAAAGATATGTGATCAACCAATAGGCGTAGCTCATGCAGAACGACATACCCAGCTGTGACAAGATGGTTCGAATCAAGTGTCTTGATGTAGTTTGCTGTAGTCGCAAAATTATAACGGTATCGGGTTACGTATCAGAACAAAATCGCCCACATATTTCGAAAACCCATTTGGTGATAGTTTGCGGATTGCAGCTCGAAGACGCAGAGACAGTGGAAGAGCAGCGTAAGTCGTTCCCTAATTCCCATCCAAGGACTGTTGGGTTGTTGGCATACCGCTTAACCACTTGAGCAACGTAGTTCTTGAAAGCGCTGATGATAGTGCTGTCGGTGTAGAACAAATCGTGCGTGCCACCAGGATGGAAGTTTCGGACGTATGCATCGATTCCGCCTACAAATAAGATAGAGTAAATGTGTTGCAGGCGGATTGATCTACGACGAAACGCACCGTAGTCATTAGAGAGAAATCCTCTTTCAGAGAACTTGCCATTATCAGTGACTTGCCGACGGTCCCAAGAGGTAGAGGGCGTTGGTCTCTCAGGGTTCCAGTTATTCGTAAGCGTGAGCAGGAGCTTCACCCCGTACTTCTGAGCGGCAGCAACGACTTGGTCGAGTCGCTGGAGACCATCTGCACCTGTGTTAATAGTTGCCTTGCCGTTCTGTAGAATCTACTGGAGGCGTTAGCTGGGAAGAAGGAGTAGTGAGGTGATTTGATCATACCTGGAAGTAGGTGCCGGAGGATGGCTTGCTGGACACATCATTGAAAGCCCAAGCGCGAACGACTCTAAAGCCAGCGGTCGCTATAGTGTGGAAGGTAAGGTCGATGTCGTCGTTCGTAGACATTTGCAGCCAGTATGCATTCGTGCCGTAGAAGCGCCAAAGACTAAGACGGTGCGACATCAGCCCAACCGAGGATGGCTATATCGGACTAGCTTGTTACCTTCCGTTCAGTTGGAACCGCCCACCAGATACAGTAACGAAACCTGTGTTTGAGCGAGCACTCAGGTCGGTTCTAGAGGCCAAGGCGATCCAGAACTGGAGGACGAGCGTGATACATAAAGCCAGAGACATTCTGGACATGACGACGATTCCCAAAAAAGACGGAAGAAGGATCCTGGACTTATAAACATGTAGGACTGGATAGGTTCTGGTCAAGGAAAGGGCTGTGAAATTCTGTCATCCAGATGCAGATCGTTATCCAATGGTGTTCCAGTGGTAAATTACGTTTTCATACAAACAAAATCCCTGGCCGATGTCGCTATCACGGCTGGGTGCATGTTTGGCGTCCTTTCGATCATTGAGGTGCCGATTGACGCCAGCGCCGACTCTTGCCCACAATTGATATCGAGATTGGCGATAATCACAACGTTCTGATTTGATTGGTATTGGTGAATAGGGTCGGTCATAGTGCCAGGGTTTTGTCTGGTTTTTAATGAGAGATGACCTGAGATGACATGGAAGTATGTCGCGCTTAGTGCCTCGTGGGAAAACCCGAAAGCTTTTCCAGTCTTAGTTTGGTCTTAGTCCAATAAATGTTGTGGTGGATGTCACTATTTCCGAGCACGCGGCCTTGTGTTTAGCGTCCATTACGATCCGGACGGCAACTCGTGATAATTTATGTCAATGCCGATTGGGGAAAAGGGGTGTGTATCATTTCAATACGAAACCATGGCACGACCTTGAAGAGGTGAGTCAGACTTCAGTAGAGCCTCTTGTAGTGCGATAGAAAAATAAAAAGGTCTCCAAAATACAAAGTCAACGCTGTCTTTTCTGTACGCGAACTTTGCTGAAAATAAAGTATTGGCAGGATAAAACTAATACCTAGGCATTGACCGGCATGTATACGTGCATGTGTTCTTGATGTGTTCAGAGGAACGTAAGGGAAGCCTTGCACCAAACAGCAGGACAACATGCGTCAATATGCGGAGTTGAATCCAGCGTCTAAATAGCACAGCCCCAGTCCCTCTGGAATGAGATGGACAGGAGTCACTCTACTTGCACACGCTTATCGTTCCAGGTTCCTGCATCCGGCTTGAAGCTTGAGCTTGATTTTTGATTCTAATCCGACACTGAAGCTTAAGGTTCCTACCAGTGCACCAAATCCTCAACTCCAAGCTCCGCCAGGTTTATCGTTGGTGTCGACATGTTAGCTAGCGCCAGGGTATATTGACGCTTGAAGCCTGAAGCCCGATCTCGGCAACAGCATGTTTCGGATCAACGGAAATCGGGCTGCTATATATGGAATCGTATTTTTTCTCAGTTGCAGCACTTCGGCAGAGGTCGTTCGATTGAGGTGGTACGTAAAGTTCTATTGTCCAAAGCACATGTTTTGCGCTAACCATAGCAAGAATCCCAACTCGTTCATCGCGAATTTTGACAGGAAACTTGTTTGCGCCCTGCACTTGTCTTCGCGCCAAGATGGGTACTCGTATTAACCATCCACGTTGAACAGGAGAGGCCTGCCAACTGACAACTGTATGTTTCATTTTATCCAGACCGGAGGCGAATAAACAGGATATTAGCACAGGATTGAACACAGATCAGTCTTTTCGGGTTATTTTGGTCGCCGGCTTTAGGAATCTCCTCCACTCTGCCTCCATAGAATGTGACATGTATGACATGTCCATTCAGTTGCCTCAGCGCTTAACGGACACGTTCCTAGGGTGCGGTCATATCCCAAAATGTGCAAGGGCGAAGGATTGCAAGAGCCTGCTCCTGTCTTCTCCGTCTTAAGCAGAACGAGTCTACGAGAACGTTTGCGGAATGTCGAAACCTCCGTTAATCCACCAAGCTACGTCAGCTACTGTGATTCGACAAGATGATCCACCAACTGCCAACGACCAGTCGGAAAAGCCGTTGGAGGACTCGAAGAGCGAACATACTACTGGTATGTTTTGTGTTTTTGGCATCCAATCGTGTACTAAGTCGCATGCAGCAACGAATCGTCATGTGGCAGAAGAAGTGGTGCCCCGCGGTTCGGGGCCCAGTGTGCACGACATCCTCGCATTTATTGGTATCTCCATTATGCTGATCTGGCCTTGGATATTCTTTGGCGTGGTTTGGGCGAAGAAAGGCATTCAGATGAATAATCATGTCGCCAAAGTCATCACGAATAACCCTCACGCTACGACCTACTTCATCACGCTCATATGCAGCATCATCTCCATGATCGTTAGCGTTCTATTTTCTCTCTCAATTATTCGCTTTGCCCAGGAGTTGGTTTCCCATCGCCACCCGACTGAACCTTTCACGCTCAGCGTGCTATTAGCTTTCAGACGTCAGAC
Organism: Laccaria bicolor S238N-H82; assembly: GCF_000143565.1. Lineage (NCBI taxonomy): Eukaryota > Fungi > Basidiomycota > Agaricomycetes > Agaricales > Hydnangiaceae > Laccaria > Laccaria bicolor. Next base: position 614,268 of record NW_001889895.1, read on the forward strand.
CTGGCCCTGGGGAAAGAGTTTGAAAGACGCTAAGTCCCTAATGACCAAAAAGAAATGGTGGCCCGCGGTTTTGTTGATCATTTGCGTCCTCACCTTTCCACACTTGATATCAAGCACCACAAGTCTGCTAACTCCTGCCCCATTCAATCGAACGGTTGCGCTCACCGGGACCGAGCTCGACTTCTCATCGACTGCTTCTGATTGTCTAGCCTGGTTCGCAGCACATCCGATAGCCAATAATTGTGGCTGGCAGGTGAGTCACTACGAGACACTCCAAGATACTTCGCTGAGGGCATGTGGTTATCAGTTTTATAAGGGTATCCCATACACCAACTGCCTTGGAGAGAATCAGATGGTCGACGTCCTAGAAGCCGGCCGCGGTAACGTTAGTCAGAAATCTATCCTCGAACATTAGATGTCTATTAACTCCATTTTATCCCGTAGATTCTTGAATTAGTAACGAACAACACTCAAAGTCTGACCTTCAGTCAGCTCGGTGCTGAAGATGGCCTACATTTCTTGGGACCTATCCGAGGCCTGTTGCCTATTGGTCCCAACGGCGTCCCTGCTTTCAACACCCTCGCGCCTTCTCCCTTCTCGAAGCCGGAGGTAGTGGCGGGGATGACTTCATACAGCTACACCCTCAATCATCAAGGTCTTAAGAGCAACGTCAGTTGCAGTTATGCGCAAACGAACCCTTTCGTAGTCGGGGCGTTGTTTCCTGGATATGGCGGGGCAATACAATACAACGCTAGCTGCGCTTCATTAGGGGGAGCTGAGGTCTTGACGAACGTTCTGTCTCTCCATTCAACCTACGGCAACAATACGCTGGTGTACTGGGCATGCCAGTCAGTTGTGAACGGGGTCCCAGTGGCTTCCTACACTGTCTACTTGACAGGGTACAACTTTTACAAATCTGAGATTGGGAATATCATTTGTACCGTCAACCCGGTGCAGGCTGCCATATTTCCGGTGACGTACCAATCCGCTGCGCGCATTTTCACTACTGCGGGACCGACTATAGCTGCTCCAATCGCGTTTTCTACGCACATCAACAATGCGTTGATTGGGCTGGGGGACATCATAAGCGAGGGCCAGAATTTCCAATCCAATCAAGTCGCTGAATCGGTTTTTACCTTTGGGGTGAAGTCTTTCGGGGTGCTACCTCAGCAAAGTTTCTTGTATCTGCAATTATTTGAACAGATGATTCAAGGGATTCTCGAATACGAGGTTCGTCCTGTCGATATTTCATCATTCCTTCAATCTCATCGTTGTCCCACAGACCACCTATATTCGATTGATATACTCGACAGTTCCAAATCCCCCAGCTTCTTGTAAGCGCAGTGTGGATGGAATGGTGAAATACGCGGTTATTGGCTGGTTTGTAACGAGCGCTAACATTGGCTTCTTGATTCCAATGACAATCATCAACGGGGCGGCCTTGATCGCACTCCTTCTAGCTGTTTTGCTGGCGAAGACTGGTGGTTATATCTTCCACCCTTTCCATCCTAGGCCAGTTACCTACGGCGACCATATCGGCGATCACGAACAGGTGCCTGATGAATGGAGACATAAAGTTACTTTTCACCCCACGTCTGTGCGTTTTTTTGGATTTTATAGCGTATTTTTCCATTGCGTTGACTCTTCGATCGGCGGTTCTAGGTCTTCAAGGAATACTTCAATAGCCAAGTGAAGGACAACATCACAGACGGTGTCAAAGGGGTCGCTGTGCAAACAGCTCAAAAACAAGTTGGGGATCGTGTCCTCAATGCCGTTACTTCGAGCTAGGGCGATAGTTGATTGGCTATATATGACGGTATTGCCGGGCCCTTAGCCATTTGCCTCAGTGGTGACTCAGTGCGATATCGATCTATTTTCCGTACTTTGTTTGTACTTTGTATTCTCTGCTTACATCGCGAACTGTGACACCCCTAGCACGTTATGCCTTTATTTTCCATTGGCCGTTAACGTTTACCTTCATATACCGTTCCTTGTACAATATGGAAGTTTGTCCACTTGTTGCCAATTGGCGGTGTGATGTTCCCTGAGCAAAAGAATCACCTGGTCGGTTAGGCAAGTGTCATGTAACTGCGGCTGTCAGTCAGCTCCAATTTCGGCCCGGAGGTCGAGGACGTTCCGTATTTCGAGAGTCCGAACTGCCGCCGATCCGAGTCCACCTAAGGCAGCATCATCACGTGCACCTAACATGCTCAATGTAATACAACTAGGACAGTAGTATTTACACACTAGACAGCTACCTGCATAACAAAATAGAAAGACGGGTAGATTATTCATCGAGGGAGGGATGAGGTCGTCTGTCGAAGGGGGCCATTCATCGAAGGAGAACACCGTTCATCGAAGGGGGAGGCCGTTTGTTGAGAGATGGGGCCGTTTGGTGAGGGATGCGGTCGTTTGTCAATGAAGGGGGCCATTTGTCAAGGGAGGGGGTCATTTGTCAAGGGAGGCCGTTTGTCCAGAAAAGAGACCATTCGCCGTTTGTCAACGGCAGGAGGCCATTTTTCGAGGGTGGGAGAGGGCCGTTCGTTGAAGGAGGAGGCCATTCGTGGAAAGGGGAGGCCGTTCGCCATTTGTCGAGACCGTTCGTTGTAAGAGGAGGCCGTTCGCCATTTGTCGAGGGGGGAAGGGGGCCCGTTCATCGAAAGGGGAGACCGTTCGCCCATTCGTCATTTGTCGAGGGAGCCGTCCGTCAAGGGAAGTCGTTCATCATTTGTCGAGGGAGGGAGGGGGACGATCGTCGAGGGAGGAGGATGTTTGCAATTTGTCGAGGGAGGGAGGGACGGGGGCGCCGTTTGTCGATGAGAGGAGGGCGAGGGGAGGCGACGTTCAATTTTGATGTAGTGGGAGCTTTAGGCTTGGGCTGCATTACCCACTCCTTTGACGCTGCGGGACACATCAGCACATGTTCGACGTCAACAGGACATTCATTCACCTTTGGCCCATAAAACTGAGGCCTTGAGGATGATGGTACACTTAAAGGCACCATAAATCCTAGTGCATGTGGTTGTAACAGGTTTATCTAGTAAGATCCAGTCAAACTCGTGTCTAAAATCACAATGCTCATTATCACTTACCAGGACAAAATGATAGCTTGAATGACATACTGTGCGGGAACGAGAGCAGTGGTGGCAAGTTGAAAGAAATAATGAATTGCGGCAAACAGGCTCGTGACCGCGTTTGGCAGAGGCAGGTGCCGTGCGAACTCTGAGCGCGCGGACTGGCGGATCGGCGGCAGTTCGGACTCTCGGAATACGGAAGCTTCTGCGGAGGTCGCTCACTGGAGGACAAGTCGGATATGAGAAATCCGCCTCATCCGCCTCAAGCCGGACTCCGCCTCATTCTCCGCCTCACATAAATTTCTTCCTTTACGATACCACAGTGTTATATATATACTAATACCATTCCTGCCTTTTATAATGAGCAATTCGGTGATAGAAAAATAGAAAAAGTCCAAAAAAGCTGTGCAACTTGTCAGGCCATATGACGTCATAAACTCAGTGTCATACACAAACATCCAAAGCGAGCATCTCTCTGATCTCCAATGCAAGGCCTACTTGACGCTATCGTAAATGAGGATACTGCAAACAGTATCCTCAAGCTATCGTGCTTCATTCAATACGCCTCAAGACTCAGAAATGAAATCCTGCTTGCCCAACAATCTTCTCACCTTCCTAACATCGTTCCTCAGTTCCTTCCTGTCAGCATAATTAAATTCCTCGCTTCAAGCTGCATCCTAAGTGAACAGGAGGTTGAGGAGTGCTGGAAAGTTGTGAAAGAGATTGTGTGGTCAGCTTGTATCCTTGATGACAAGGCTGTGTCGGCTGCCTTCAAGAATCATGGCGCAGATAAAGGATTCAGTTCGTCAGCAGTCACTTCTATATTCAACGAAGTAATTACATTGCTACTACATAGTTTCAGCTCGTAATCTGTGGCCTCCCTCGCAGCTCTGTACCAACCCTGATTGTAAACGCACGGATAATGGAAGAAAACTCCAGATTGCAACTCAACGTGAGGGGATCCTCTACACACTTAATGAAGGACCCATTCCGATTCATTCCTGCTTCCTAACTTGCAAAGGTATATTAATTGGCCTCCTAATTCACTCTATTTAGGCTCATCTAGTTGTCCAGACTGCAAGACCGATTATCACCTTGATTTTTACGTGAAGAATGAGAGAAGATTCTATTACGACAATCCACCTGACATTTTCCAAATTGCAGATCACCAATTCATAGAACGTCATCTCATAGACATGTGGCGAACAAGCACCAACATCGCATGGGTGTCATTTGCCAATTGCGCCGCCGTTTACTTGAATACACACAAGACAACGACAAACGATAAAATCCCCGAGTCTTGGAAATTCAAGGGCAAACTTGACGGCAAAAATGTTGCGCACGCCTTCATTCTGTTAGCGTTGCTTGAGGACCACCAACAGCGCAACACCATCCTTCAGGTACCTCATGGCGGCTTACAATCTGAGCGCTACAAGGTAGCTATGCATGAAAGAAACGACCGGATTCGCCTTTATGGCCAACCAGAACTTCGTCACCGGTGTCAGAAATGTGTCCGTGAGTATGTAAATGATGGGTGCACTGGTAAGCAATTTTTTGTTATCAGAATGATGTTTTATGTACTATGCATGTTTTAGGGCTCACCGTTCACGCGGTTGTCATGGATGGGGTAACACTAGGTCGCCCGACATGTGGTGTGCCACATTGCACCCTTCCTCTTGCCAACAAGCGTCATCGCTTCTGTCCAACACATGTCCATTTCAACGAAAAATGCGCCATTGTTGGCTGTAGCGAAAGAATTTCCGCACCTGACAAACGGACATGCAATAACCCTATTCATCAGCAGGTTGAAAATGTCCATGTTGAACGTGGGCAGGCGGCATTCCAATTGAAGGAGAAGCTGAAGAGAGCAAAGGTTGCCCACCCAAAAAATGGAGAGGCTCTTGACTTACCGGTGGCTCATATCATTGAACAAGGTGACGACCTTGACGAGACATATGAGATTGTTGGCGACCGAGTAATCCCTTCCGAGGCTGACCCGGTAACCCAAACGGCTCTTGCTCGGGCCTCATTAAATCCAACCATTGGGACTAGCGTTACTAACCCAATCACACAAGCCCCAGTTTGCGGACTCACAACGAGCAAATTCTTGTTGCCCCTTGTGGTATGATCATAGCTAGAGAAACATTTTACTACGCAGAGTCAATAACTGCAGTTGTGGTAAGCGGAATTTAATTTTTATGAAGTACATTGTTGATTCGTGTTGGGCCGTAGGAGATGATAAAGCGAACTTACCGGGGCGGGTTCATGCCCAACCACATAATCTTCGACAATAATTGTAGTGTTGCAAAGCACGTCAAAGACGACCCAGATTTCAACAACGTTGGGCTTGCTGTTGACGTTTTCCATTTCACCAACAAACATGCTGTGTCAGACACTTTCTGTCAAAGCAACTGCAATCCGGCACTCTTTCCAGAGCTTCTTGGCGAGAACGGAAGGAACTGGTGGTTCAACACCTCAATCGCGGAGCAAACAAATGTCTGGTTGGGCGGATTCCATTCAATTTGCCGAGAGATGGCGATGGATATGTTTGACTTTTTTCTTGATGAGATGGTCATGATGAGGAATAGGGCAACTAAGGCAAAGCTTACGAGCCAAGGCCTTAACCCTCAATGGTGGAGTTAGATTTCTATTAACTAAACAACTACATTCTTTGTGTTGAGAAGGTACTAGCCTTGTATTCAAAATACATACATAACGAGATAAGACATGGTACATAACGAGAATAAGAAATGGTATATACAAGGCTAATTTAAACAGTCGAGATTGTCGAGAAACTGTCCAATGAAGTGACACTGTCAACACTAGCATCACTTTCCTCAGCATCGGCAGTGCGTTGGCGCCGCCGGACCCGTTGTCGAGCCACCTTGAGCCTCGATTTCTCAAGTGAAACACAAACTGCGAAGTCTTTCCAAAGACCATCCTCCCCACACCTTTCAGCATCATCACGTTGCTGTTGCGTGGCTTCATCCCATCTGGACCACGCGTCGTAGTAGGTCGAGCGCTTGAAAGGTATGCCGGTTAACGAATAGAAGTGTTGAGCAATTGTGGTTCGTGATGGAGGTGGTTTGCAGCTATGGAGGACGCGGATAACGTCACAAACCGGATAGTCAGATGGCCACCGTTTGTCTTCCCCTGAAATGGTGCGTGAACTGAGAGGTGCGGTCATCCTAGAGGGTTTACCAGCAGGCAGCTTGCGACGTTTGACAGGTGTGCAGTACACGTCAGACGAAGACTCACTGTCCGTGACAGTACTGGAAGATAACGGTTGTGTGGTCGTCAGCGTGGGGGGAGTGTGCAGCCGAGGGACCTTCCGAGCTCGTTTGGATTTAGAGGTCGTGGAAGGGCGAGGGGTGGATGGATTCAACTCGAGAAATTGGCGGTCGAGTTTGACCTTGATGCTCGCTCGCTCACCACGAAGGTTAGTTCGAAAATTTGTTGGAGTAGCGTCTATCCTGCTGTCGGTAAGGTAGTCATTGAGGCGAGCGCAGGTCTTCACATTGACGTCTTTGATGAGGACCTCCGTCGTCGAATCCACGGTAATCACATGGTTGGCCTTGAACCGTTGCCACGAGCGGCGCGAACGGTTGTACAAATGATACCATGCATTCTCATCGCTCGTCTGAAAGCCGGCGGCAGCTAGAATTGAGGTCGATATACAGAAATTGGGCCAAACGAAGCCACCCTGGTGGATGAATTCCTCGGGCCCATCATCATCCTTCAAGCAAGTGAGTAAGGGGCAATGCTACATCAATTTGGAAACCTACCGAGAGCCAGGCGCACACAGTAACAGTATGCTTCACTTTTTTGATCGCAGCGAGCCGCTGTTCCTCCACAATACGGGCGTTTTCCCGTAACTCCTGTTCGCGCTTTGATTGGTCTGTGAAGATGGGCCGCATCTGCGAGGCAAATCGAGGGTTAGGAAGGGGATTCATGGATGAGGGCGGCTCAGCTAGCATTCGTGCAGGTGAAGGAAGAGATAATGATGGTGCTTCAACAGGGTGTACAGCTGGTGATGGTGGATGAACATGTGGCTGTTCATCTGGCATGCGCACTGGCGGATTGACAGAAGGGCCAGCCGTCGAGGTAAAGACTGGGTCTTGAGGAAAGGAGGTCGGTGGTGATGATACATGAACATGGGGCTGTTCATCTGGTATGAAATCAGGCGGGTCAAACATTGGGATAAAGGCGAGGTCTTGAGGGAGAGATGTCGTCATATGAAGGGGAGCGAAGGTAGGTGTAGCCACGGGGAAGGCTGTAAGAGGTGGTTGATTCCGAGGCATTGCGTGAGCAGTCGCAAAGGCCTGGGAGCTTGAGGGCAATGACATGGCATCTTCGGGCTGGTGGAGGTTCACTGAACATCCTCCCAAGGCACGACAGTGAGTCGCGCAAGCTCCTCGGACACATTTTATGTTAACGCGACGTTTTGCGCACCCTGGTACCACGCATCGACCTTTGATTGGGGGTCCTGGCATGGCGGTGACGACTTCATAGCGAGAGTAGGTTGATAGCGACGCATAGAGAGATAGTGAGACCTAAAATGGCGTAGCGTCAGCCAGACGGCTGCGATAGCAATGTGGAAACAGCTCACGAAGGCGTATAGTTAGTTGACAGTAACATCTAAGGGGACCTACTTGTCAGTGACATTCCACGAGTAGCAAAATAGTACTTACAATCAAATGGGTGATAGCTTACGGTTGAAAGACAAGCACGGAGTATGGCGAGAGGGTAGCGCAGGATGAAGAAACAATGTTGGCGACGTTGTGGCGATGTATCAGTATTTGGATGACTCATCAAACAACCGCTTTGGGCATCCCAGAGCTTTTTCGTCTGAAAATCAGGATAATTGTATAAAAAACAAGGATTAAATACACTTCAAAACCGGAAATCATAGGATGCCATAGGGAATAGGAATAAACGCAGCTGGGTGGTCCGGACAGTGAGGCGGAGTCCGGCCTGACCGGATGAGGCGGAGTTCCCGTTTCCGACTTTCTTTGGCTCACTGCTTCTGCCACTGAGCTCCCACGGTTCATCTCGGCAACCTTTTCAACTTGTTTTCAACCATTCTCAAAGGGCGATCAAGGTTATTGGTCAAGATTATTGTGAACAGGCCACAGGAGAACCTGAAACGGGTGGAAGGTCCATGTTGCTGTGCTCTAATTGACTTCAGACAGGAAACCGCCAAAACATGTCGAAAACCTTTGGGTTCATCATGAGACTTTCTGATCCCATCAGTCTTTTTTCGGTGTCACAAAAGAAAACTTGGGTTGATAAAGCGACGGGCGCATTCCAACGCCGGTTATTTTCCAGCGGCGCTAGTGTCGTATCTTGGCGCTGAGAATCTCTACTGAGCCAGCGTCAGCCGTTTTGCCACAGGTACCTTCCCGCGCAAGAACGAGTATGAGTCTGGATTTGGACTCCGGAAAAGATATTTCATTTTGACGTACTGGAGTCCAGAACTGAGTTTGAGCCTGAGCCTCGTGGTACTTTCAGTCGTGCCGACTGGAAAAAGGAAAGTTTTGTCACCTACTATGTAAACGACGCGAGGAAGAATGATATGATGGTCAGTAAAACAAAGATCAAGATGGGAGATTTCCATTCTAGATGTGAAATCTGTGAAAGCAAAATGAGCGCCATGTGAATCTATGGTTCCAAAGACGATCTCCGAATCTGCCGCGTCTATAATCTGAGGGGGGTTACCAGTTTTAAGGTTAGTGAAAATTTGAAGAGATCACTTCACTTCCTTTTTCGAAAGATCTGGTCGTGGAGAACTACCATTTGCTCAATTGAAAGAGGTGCACTGACACCTCAAACAGTGGACAATCGGGCACTTGAGCAAATTTATTGACAGATGGTTCGACGAACAAATAATTTTTGCTTATTGTTTGAGCTGGAAGACTCGGACAACATGTCTTTCACGAGGCGATCGCGACATCGCCATTGGGGGAACTGACATATATATAGGATGGTATCAAGCGCTGATAGGTTGGGAAATTTGGAACCAGATCTTTTGTGGGGGCCTGTTTGCCTGGGTCAGTTTAACGGAGAATTGGGTACGTAACACTGAACATGGATTTTCAAATTGAGACGAGGAACTCAAGACTATACTAGCTGTTGTATTCACAATCTAATGACGCTGGGCTTACCAGGCCAGACGAAACCGGCCGCTGCAAAAATCACACAAAAAACATTCACATTGCCGCCGTCAATGTTTTAGGTTCATTCTGGTGGGCGGCTTCATCCACCCTTCCCCGATACGTAAATGACAGGCTGGCGTTTGTTCAGATGCTGAGCAAAACCAATACCAAACCGTTCCTGGCATCTGATCAAGTTCCGAGATCCCTTGAAGAGGAGTGGTTAAAACCTCTTCTCGCTTGCAGAAGCCCCTTCATCGCCCGCTACGGGAGCATCCACCTCATGTCAGAGTCAAGACCTGCATACATTAGTCGGCAAACGTCGACCACTCTTCCAATTGACCAACCAAGTAGTCAGTCAGATGATCCGTCGGTGCATCCCCCTGGTCTGCCATGTTTTTTTCACATCGAGCCCCATGCTGATTTTGTATACGCCGAAAGGTCAGGATGAAGAAATAAATCACACGCCTGGTTCGGGACCTAGCATTCAAGACCTCCTTGCACTCACCGCCATCATCATCATGCTGGCTTGGCCCTGGGCGTTCTTTGGCGCGGTTTGGATTAGGGGTGGTGTGCAATTGAGCAACCATATGGCTAGGGTTGTGACAGACAACCCTCATGCCACCACCTACTTCGTCACGCTGATCTGCAGCATCATCTCCATGATCACCGGCGCTTTATTTTCCCTCGCAATCATACGTTTCGCCCAAGAATTAGTCACTCACCGCTCGCCTACCCGACCCTTTCACCTCAGAGTGCTATTATCTTTTCGACATCAGACCTGGCCTTGGGGAATGAACGTGAAAGGCGCTAAGTATCTGATCCACAAAAATAGATGGTGGCCTGCGGTCTTGTTGATCGTCTGTATTTTGACGTTTCCTCACTTGATATCAAGCACCGCGAGTCTCCTCGCTCCAATCACGTTCAACCGAACGGCACATCTCACCGGGACCGAGATCGATTTCTCTGGCGGCCCTGATTGCCAAGCTTGGTTCAATAACCACCCTTTATCCAACAATTGTGGCTATCAGGTGAGCGATATCAATTTAAAACATTATAAGTGATTCTCTGACTGCATGTTGCTATAAGTTGTACGGTAATCTGCCATACACCAACTGTCTTGGAGAGAATCAGATGGTTGACGTCCTTGAGTCTGGTCGCGGTAACGTTAGTCAGAAATTGATGCTCGAAGTTCCAATGATATATTAATTCTTTATTAGATTCTTGAGTTAATAACAAACAACAATGAAAGTCTCACCTTCAGTCAGCTCGGTGGTAACGGCGGACTACATTTTTTGGGATCCATGCGAGGGGTTTTGCCTATTGGTCCTAATGGCGTCCCCGAGTTCAACACGCTCAGGCCTTCTCCCTTTTCAAATCCGGAGATAATGGCAGGAATGGTTTCGTACGACTACACCCTCGAGCAACAAGGTCTCACCAGTAACGTCAGTTGTAATTTCTTACCCACTGGCACAAATCCTTTCTCTGGTGGAAAGATTCTCCCGGCGGACCCCAGGGAAGCCACTGGTGGCTTCCTTGCGGTAACATACAATCTTACCTGCAGTGATTATGGAGAACTCCAGGTTTTGACTAACGTTACGTTTTTTGAATCGACCTGGAGCAACAATGCATTGGTATATTGGGCATGCCAGTCGGCATCGAACGGGATACGGACGGACTCTTATTCAATCTATCTGGCTGGGATTGGGCACTACAGCGACACGATTGGCAGTATCAATTGCTCCGTAAAGCCGATACAAACCGCCATATTTCCGGTGACGTACGACTCCACTACAAACATCTTTTCGGCAGCGCCACCGACCCTTGAATCCTCCCAAGTCATCACCTTTCCAAACCTTCTGCCCTATGCCTTGCGAGGGCTGGGAGAAGTCGTTTCCGAGGGACAGAATTTCCAGTCCAATCTTGTCGCTGAGTCTGTCCTTACCTTCGCATATAAGTCCTTCAATGTGTCGGTGAACGCCACTCGGCCTCCAGAGTTTCTGTGGTTATTTGAACGAATAATTCAAGGCATCATTGAATATGAGGTTTGTTCCATCGATATGTTATCACAGCACCCCTTTCATCGTCATCCCTCAGGTCTCCTACCTGCGATTGATATACTCGACGGTCGGAACTCAACCTGCTGATTGCAATCGCAATGTGGCCGGTTCTGCGAACTACGAGGTCGTCGGTTGGTTTGTGTCGCGTGCCAACGTTGGCTTTTTGATCCCAATAACGATCATCAATGGGGCTGCTTTCGTCGCTCTGGTTATAGCTATGTGGATAGCGTGGACTAACGGTCACATATTTCATCCGTTCCATCCCAGACCAGTCACCATTGCGAAAGATCTTGACAAGGAAGAACGGGTTCCGGATGAATGGGGTCGTAAAGTTACTTATCATCCCACGACGGTGCGTTGCATTTTTAGTCATCATTTATTCCTTCGTACTAATTCTTCGGTTTGTGCTTCAGGTCTTAAAGGAATTCTTTAAAAAAGATGTGGCGGGCAATCTCAAGAAGGACATCAAAGCTGTTGTGCACGACGTTGAGAAAGTCGGACAAGAGTTTATGGCTGGTCCTAGTAGTGATAGGCGCTAGGATGACGTTGCTCCCGCAGACGATAGATCGCAGCAAGACATCTCCAGCAGATGATAGACTGCAGGAAAACGTCGCTCGCTAGTCATCCTCGCTGCTTTCGAATTCATCATGCCTCTTCTGTTTGTTCCCGATCATTAATGACCATTATGCCAGTGTTGCTAGTTTTATGACCCACCGGATTTCGTACAGTTCGAATAAAGGTTTTGACACGGACGAGCCTTGGAGGCCGTTGATAAATTATGAATGGAACGAATTCATATCTAGTGGTATGTGTTCAAAACCTTGAGAAATGATGAAAAAAGTGAAGAGGGCTCTGGGTTATGTCTACTCGATATCTTCAAAGTTCAAACGGAGTGGTCCGCGATATTCTTCGCTGGGAGAAGGTGGCGGAGGGCGAGATGGGGAGCGATGAGTTTATGTGCGAAAGAGGGCAGAGTGATTCAAGTTACTAGCGTGGCGCCGGTCAAAGAACGACTCTTCTTGCGTAGAATTTGTTTCCCATTCAATGAATGAAGTGAATTTAAAGCCGGAACATTGTCGTGAATGCCAACCGGTGTGGACGTGAGGAAGACAATGCTTATTCGGGAATCGCGAGGACTGGGGGGAGGGGATAAAACGAGCTTCAGGAGGACTGGTGATGGTTGGCGGTCGAGGTCGCTCCTTACTGTCACGAGCCGAGAGAGCGATTGCGTCAAAGTTTGGGCAGACACCTGAGGTGGTGTGGCGGCTCCTTGTGCTTTTAAGCACCAGGTGTATTAGTTTCGCATACACTTGGCAACCATATATGTCGGTGGTGGAAACTGTTTCGGTAGGACCCCATTAGTTAGTAGTAACGGTGGCCGGGTATCTGGGAGACAAAAGGCCGAGTGGGACCAAGGGTTGAAAAGCAGATCCTGGAGGAATACTGAATAAGCGCACTAAATTATTGAGATTCCAGCACTCTACCGATCATATACAACAGCTTGAGAGATGCACGGAAGATCCTTGAACGAATGTTAAGTTGGAGAAATAAAGCCAAACAGAATGGCAACGCTGCTTGCTTCCGCTCTCCAGCGTACTCACCAAGTTTTCACTTCATCGAGCTTGTCGTCTCCTACTGCTGGCATTAAGCCGGAAGACTGGGAACAGACACTGGCGCTATCTGAACAATCAAAAAGGTCAGGTTTTTGGGCCCAATTCTCGAGCCTCGACCTCTTGAGTCAAGCAGCGGATACCCCAATACCACCCCGGGTATGAGACCAGTTTGCCTGTGGCTCGAACGCCTTAATTCACTCGGATCAAAAAGCCTTGTCCGTGCAAATTGTAAGTCTCCGACATACTTACGTGGAAATGCCCTGGTAACCTTGACTTTCAGATGACCAAATCAAGTCGAAGAATCACGCCGTCAATGGGCTTTTCTGAGGGTGGCTCGACTCTATGCGGCACCACGCAGGTTATGCGTTTAACCTTTGGTGTGGTTCGTCCTGAGGTGTCGACGCCTTTTCTACACGATGTGGGCTGGCCGAGGACGGCGAGGAGGGGGAGTATCGTCTATGGGAAGCCGTTCACGATGCCCGCGAAGTGGGTGTTAGAAAACGCCCGAGGGGTGTTCCATAGGGAGGGATAATTAAGTTCGAGGTTCGTCGTTTGAAGTAAATGGTGCAGTGAGGTGATAATAACAGAAATATAGACGTGCAAGAGGGGAAGTTCTGCTCTTCCCATCTCTCTTGGAATCCCAGTCCCTGCCGTTATCTGAAGTCTTGCCTGTGTCACCGCGTTGTGGATGAAGAAAAGAAGCAACGGAACTACGAGCAGTTGGGGAGGAGGATGTCGTTGAGGCCGCTAATTCGGAAAGCGTGAACTGTGCTATCCGTGAGCATTCACAACGTCGGTCCGAGACCAGTGGATGCTTTGAGCCCTTGACTCAAACTTTCAAGGTCGACCATTATTCTCTCTGACTCTGAAGCCCGCTAACCCACATCACATGTACAATCAGGGTCCTGTTCTTCACTTTTGGTTCGTCTTCCTTATCGTACCTCACCAACTTCAAACAACCTTCTGACAATACGTTCCCCTGACAGCGACGTCAGGCTACCGAGGCCACCGCAATCTCCGAACTAACAACCTCGAAAACTTTCCAGTCTACAAGATGGATCTAACATCCGTGAAGGGCTCGAAGAAGTGGGTGACGTTTTCAGCCCCGTCGGAGCGTTAATTCTGCAGGCCACCCCTTTTGTTTGCCTCACCACCGGGACACCCTGCAGTCGCCTACGCAACGCTTGCGTATGGCGCGGCGCAACATTCTTTGAAAGCGTCTCTTCCACCAAATCCCTCGCAGTCACCCTTTTCGTCTGATGACGACCTCTTGGTTGAGGATGTAGGCTGCCGACTGCGTTGGCCTGGGTAAACAGCCGAGTTACTTACAGGCTCCGTGGGGGATAAATGGGAACACGGTGGTTTTCATAGAACCCATGAAGATGCAAGAGTTATCAGGGAGGGTCTGTGCATAGGTCCGTTTCTCGATTTCGTTTCGGATATGTGATGGGACTGATATCCGTTTCAAAAGATGACTTGGCCCCTTTTGTTGGCAAAGGAAGTTGAGTGGAGTAAGTTGTCTCTTGGGATTGTTTTTGGTGAGTTTTGATGCGGATCGTAATGGCACTTCAAGGAACATGTTTCGTTTCCCTACGTATACTCGGAGCGCGTAGGGAATATCAAGGTCACGGTCGCGTTCGACGTAGGACGCCGCATCGCTGCCTGGTCTTCAACGTGCAACTCTGATACCAGCATGGTGTTCAACGCCCGTTCATGGGAGGTGGTTTAGGGGGCAACGCTTTCCTGCAGGAAAGGGAAATTATTGGCCGAATCGCACTATCATTCCTCAGTGATTTTACTTGGATTTTACTCCGGGTGTGGAGCTGATATCTGGCAGTGCGAATGGAGTCAAGCATGCAAAAAGACACCTCGTGAGGTTTCAGCTCATCGACCTGAATTGGTCTCTGCATGTACTCATGGTTATCTCAATTGATTCGGATTTCTTCTATAAACATTCGTGATCTCCTTCCACATGACCACCACGAAGTCCTTGCTTGAACTAGTGGCTCCCGGAGCGCGTACCTGCAGTCCGACAGGAAAGGTGCGATCTGTTTCGGACTCGTTCAATTCAAGCTCAGGTGGTTTCAGTGGTTCCTCGAGGCTCGTGAATGTTCACTTGACCGAGTTTTTTTCAAGAAACAAAGCAAAGCACCTCACCGTTAGGGCACTCTCAACATCCTCTTTCTTGCGAGCTTTGAAGATACGTTACTATGCCACCGACGCAGATCTATGGAACGGTGACATACTTGGGTAACCATAATCAAACCCAAGTGCACGACTACTCTCCGTCAACCTCATGGAACGCCAACCTCACATCTCACCCAACGGCTTTCTTGCGGCGTACAATAACCTCAGAAACGCAGGCATCTCACTCTTAAATATCCAAAGCTCTGCTCGACGGCGGCATCTCAGAAGTTGGGTGGAGTTTAAACATACGTTAGGCAGGAGAGGTATACGACGACCAAGAAGGTAAGCACGAGTACTGCGTCTTCCGTGCGGCATCATTGACACGGTTTCAGCAGTTTTCTGACATGGCTCTCCCCTCGAAGGTTAGGACGATGGCGGATTGCGAGCGGTGCCCTATCCACCTGGCCTAATTTGCCACATACATTCTGTTCAAATCCCCCTACAGAATTCTCTATGCTACTATGTACAACTCATGACGACGATTATTCTACGGCCTACTTGTCGTCACAGCCGTGCATTCACGCACACAGAGTTGTTTTTAGTGTAGCTCGACTCTACGCGGAACCGCACAGCTTACGCCTTTTCTGCACTGTCCTCCAAAATCATGTTGCCCGCGAAGTGCATGCTAGAAAATTCCGAGGGGTGTGCCATAGGGAGGGATGATTAAGTATGAGGTCCGTCGTTTGAAGTAAATCTCGTAGTGAGGTCTTAATAACGGAAATATAGGCGTGCAAGACGGGAAAGTTCTGCTCTTCCCTTTTCTCTTAGAATTCCAGTCCCTGCCATCGTCTGAAGACTGGCCCATGTCACCGGGTTGTGGCCGGAGAAAGGGACCAACAGAACTACAAGCAGTTGAGGATGAGGATGACCCCAAGGATTCGGAGAGCGCGAACTGTGCTATCACGCACCAATCCGCATCCACAGCTCAGTCCGAGACCAGTCAATGCTTTCAGCCCTTGAATCAAGCTCACGATGTTCAAAACCCGCTGACCCATAAGACATATACAATCAGGATCTTCCTCTGCTCTTTTGGTTCGTTTTTCTTATCGTACCTCACCATCTTCAAACAAGGCTCTGACGATACATTCCCTTGACAGTGGCGTCATACCGAGGCTACCGCAATCTCCGAACAAACAAACTCAAAAACTCTCTAATCACCCTGCTTCACAAGACACGAGCTCGATGACGTGGGTGACGTTTCAGCAACTTTAGTGCTTTGATTGACACCCTGTATTCGCCTATCCAACGCTTGCGTATAGCGCGCAACATTCTTTGAAAGTGTCTCTTCCACCAAGTCTCTCGCAGCTCGATATTACTACCCTTTTCGTCCGATGATGACCTCTTGATTGAGGATATAGGCTGTCGACCCCGTTGACCTAGGCGCCGTACGCTGCAAACAGTTCGAGTTACTTGCTGTCTCCGTGGGGCGTAAACGGGAGCACGTTGGTCTTCATAGAACCCATGAAGATGCAAGAGTTGTCAGGGAGGGTCTATGCATAAGTCCGTTTCTCGATTTCGCTTCGGTGATGGGACTGATGTCCGTTTTAAAAGGTGACTTGGCCCCCTTTGTTGGCGAAGGAATGGTGTATATTGAGTAAGTTGTCTCTTGAGATTGTTTTTGGTGAGTTTTGATGCGGATCCCAATAGCACTTCAAGGCACATGTTTCGTTTCCCTACTTATACTCGGAGCGCGTAGGAAATATCAAGGTCGCGTTCGGCGTATGATGCCGCATCGCTGCCTGGTCTTCAACGTGCAACTCCGATACCGGCATAGTGTTCAACGCCCGTTCATGGGAGCCGGTTTAGAAGGCAACGCTTTCCTGCAGGAAAAGGAAATCACTGGCCGAATCGCACTATAATTCCTCAGTGGTTCTATCCTGGGTGGAGCGGATATGTGGCATTGCGAATGGAGTCAAGCATGCGAAAAGACACCTCGTGAGGTTTCAGCTCCTCGACCTGACTTGGTCTCTGCATGTACTCATGGTCATCTCAATTGATTCGGATTTCCTCTATAAACACTCGTGATCTCCTTCCACATGACTATCACAAAGTCCTTGCTTGAACTAGTGGCTCCCGGAGCACGTCCCTGCAGTCCGACAGGAAAGGTGTGATCTGTTTCGGACTTGTTAAAGTCAAGCTCAGGTGGTTTCAGTGGTTCGCTCTTCGAAGGCCCTTCATGGGTCAGGCTGCTTTTCTCGCCGCGGCCGCGATGTCGGCGGAGCGCTGGCTTCTATGTTGCCTTATTACAACATGTCGCCATAATGGACCCATGATCACAGATATAAAAGTCGGAGAAAGGATGACATTCAAGCGCTCAGGTCTGACAGGAAGAATTATCTAATTAACGCTGGCACGGCACTATCATCCGATCGAATAAGTACAAATTAGCTCTGACATCGGCAGCAGAACTCTCCCGTGTGGTGATGGCTTGATCAAGATTTCATTGAGCGTGTACTACGCTCGTCGTACAAAATCTCAAACTCAATCCCGGTTAATCATTGTTGTGACGCAAAAAATCGAGCTTACCCATACTACGCACAGGTGATGATTGCAGCTACGATTTGACCACAGATAAACAAGTATTGCGAACGGCTTGAAGAAAGAAGAGGAAATACCCGGATACAGCTCCCGTCGTGTCCTGAATTCGTTTCAGTCTTGCAAGCGAACCAGCGTCAGTTGCTTACTCCACGTTGCCCCCGCATGAATGAGCACGTTCCCAAGGCAGTGCGACCAGATTCTTAAATCTGTGTCTTGCGGGGGAAAATATGATTGAATCTCTTCCCTTCTTTTTGCGGGGTTCATCTTCATTCTCGACTCTCGTTAGCCTCTAGTGGAGGACTTTCACCCGATGGAGCTCGAATTGGAACCATTGTACTCTGGTCCATCCACCCCGGCCACTGACAAGCCACAGAGTCCAGATACAAAAAGGAATTATACATCTGGTTGGCTTTGTTTCTTCGATATCAAAAATCGTGTTGATGCATATGACATAATAGATGAGACTGTGGAAGAAGATAGGTCGAACTCAGGGCCTGGTATACGCGATATCCTTTCCTTCATCGGCGTTGCTATCATGCTAGCTTGGCCTTGGATTTTCTTTGGCGTGGTGTGGGCCAAGGGAGGTGTGCAGATGAACAACCATCTCTCCAAGGTCGTCAGAAACCACCCTCAGGCCACAACCTATTTCATTACGTTCATTTGCAGCATCATCTCCCTGATGATCGGTGAACTATTTTCCCTCGCCATCATTCGCTTTGCTCAGGAGTTGGTCACGTATCGCAAGCCGACTCAGCCCTTCCATCTGACAGTACTATTAGCTTTCAGACATCAGACGTGGCCTTGGGGCAAGAGTGTGGAAGATGCGAAGTACCTAATGACCAAAGATAGGTGGTGGCCCGCACTCTCGGTGATCATCTGTGCCCTCATCTTTCCACACTTGATATCAAGTACGACTACTCTCCTCACTCCGACCTCGTTCAATCGGACGTCCGCTCTTACAGGAACTGAGCTTGACTTCTCATCGACTGATGTCGAATGTCTTTCCTGGTTTAACAATTCCCTGACCAATCCCGTTTGCAGCTGGAAAGTAAGTTAAATGGATCCTGAGTACGGGCTAGTATAAAATGCTTCGCTAACTTCTGCATGTCGCCCTCAGTTTTATAAAAATACTAGTTTTGCATACACCGAATGTCTTGGAGGGTTCCAAGTGGTTGATTTCCTAGAAGCCGGTCGCGGTAAAGTAAGTTGGAAAGACATCACTGAAGTTCGACTCCATGAATTGAATACCTATCTCAGATTATAGAATCACTTACGAACAACACTGAAATTCTTACTTTTGTTGAACTTGGCGCCGAGAGTGGACTACATTTTCAAGGATCTGTGCAAGGCATCTTGCCTATTGGTCCCAATGGTGTATCTGTGTTCGACACGCTTGGGTCTTCTCCTCTCTCAAAACCAGAGGTAGCGGCAGGAATGATCTCATACGACTACACCCTCAATCAACAAGGTCTGAAAAGCAATGTGAGTTGCGGTTATGCTAAAACGTATCCCTTCAAACTCGGCTCGTTGTCTCCCGCCGGCTCTCCGGTTTTGGCGATATCCTCCAATGTCAGCTGCGCTGATCAGGGAAAAAAGGATGCTTTGATAGGTGTTCCGGACCTGTTTTCCGCCTGGAGCAACAGCACGCTAGTTTACTGGGCATGCCAGGACAACACTTCGACGGCTTCTTATACTATTTACTTGACTGGGTTCTATGGTTATGCAAACACGGTTGGGAATATCACTTGCGTCATAAACCCGATACAAACCGCCATATACTCGCTGATGTATCGGTCGACTGAAGACGTTTTCTCCGCCACAGAGGCGAAAGGATCCTATCCAATTACATTTTCTACACTCATCAATAACGCATTGGGGGGACTCGGGGTACTCATATCGGAGTCCCAAAACTACGAATCCAATATCTTTGCCGAAACGATTATCAACTTGGGAATGAAAGCATTTGGCCCGCCAGCAGGTCTGCCGTCCCCTCAGTACTTGACTCTTTACGAACAGATGATCCAAGGTATAATCGAGTATGAGGTTTGTCCTGTCAATTATTTTATTCCTTTTCTATCTCTCATCGTCTGTCACCTCACAGACGACCTACCTTCGATTGATTTATTCAGCACTTAATCCCCCCTCCTCTTGCCTTCGGAACGTGACTGGGCAACTGAGATACGAGGTATACGGCTGGTTCATGACGAATGTCAACATCGGTTTTTTGATCCCACTAACAATCATCAACCTGGGTGCCTTGGTCGCTCTCTATCAAGCTATGGCCATCGCGAAAGATGGTGGCTACGTGTACCATCCTTCCCATCCCAGACCGGTCATATACGATGAAGATATCGACGACTCGGGGGAACAGGTACCTGACGAATGGATGCACAAAGTTTCCGTCCGTCCCACAACGGTACGTTCCTTAAATCGACCATATTAAGTTTCTGGTTTACGAGCTTCCGACTAAAAATTCTAGTCTCTGGAAGACTATTCCAGGCAAAGAAAGAGGAACAATCCGGAAAAGAATGGCAAGGCTGATTGATATGATTTCGGGCATTCCACATACTACATGATAATTTAATTAGGTGTAGATAGGCGTTTCTTTTTTACGAAGGTGCATTCGCTAGTAGATGTAGTAGACTGATGGCAATGTCAGAATATATTTAAGGCACATTCCCAAGGGGGTGGCAGAACGTGGAATTTATATATACAGTCGCAAGAAGAATTAAGGCCCTAGTGCTCAACCCCCCCTCCCCTTACCCCCCCAAATCTGGTATGTTCTTCCCACCCTCCTATGTTTTTCTTAGAAGGAACCATCAGTTATTGGCAGCCGTCACCTCTGAACATCGTTTACCAATGACAGCGACGACCTTCCGTGGTTCTCCACGCTCATCGAACTCATTGACTGGCCCGGCGCCATGCCAACCACCTATGTGCCCGACGTCGACTCCATCACCTTCAGGGTGTCACGCCCAGGAAACGTCTGTAAATTCCACACACATTAGGACGTATGCAAGGTATCGAAAATTACTGACCGAATATGTGTGCAACTTACCAAATCAAGCTCCAAGGGTGCTCTGGCAGTGTTACAGACCATTTAAATGGTTTTTATTAGAGAAGGTCACAAAAAATTTAAGGCCTCCAATGGATGCCCCCCCCTCCAACCCTATATCCAGGATCCACGTTCCGCCACCCCCTTGCACATTCTGTCGCCCAATGACCCTCCATCAGGAAAACTACACATCACTTGTTGAACTTATTGACTTGAAAATTCACTTCAATCACTTCAGCACTTCAAGTTACAGCCACAACTTCCTTTCAAACTCAAAGTGAGTCCAAGTGGATCCAAGTCACTCACCTCAGTAAGTCAGAAGTGCCCAAAAGCCGGAGCGCTCAAACACTTTAGAAATTATTCTTAAGTCCATTCGAAGTCCGACAACATGTGACGATGTTGAAAATTTTCCAACTAAATGCAAAACCCTAGACACCTCCTGAAAATTTCTGGTGTCTGCCTCGCTTTGTGCAAACAACCGCATTTGGCTCAAGTTTAGCTCAATTGGAGTGTGGAGCACTCCATTACATGACATATACCTGCATTGGTGGAGGACTTGTGTCATTTGTGGCCACTTCCTTCCTCAAATGGTGGTTTGCACAAAGCAAGGCAGAGTCAAGAATAGTGTTTGAAAGTTAGGTTAGTTAACCAGAA
This sequence comes from Laccaria bicolor S238N-H82, assembly GCF_000143565.1. Lineage (NCBI taxonomy): Eukaryota > Fungi > Basidiomycota > Agaricomycetes > Agaricales > Hydnangiaceae > Laccaria > Laccaria bicolor. Next base: position 635,601 of record NW_001889895.1, read on the forward strand.
AATAACCGGAAAATAACTGGACCTAACCGCAACACTAACCTAACCGCAGTTAGGGTTAGTTGATTTCGAAAATGGAATAACCGGTTATTTTGCGGTTAACTAACCATTAAATAACCGGTTATAACTGGTTATAACCAGTCCTATTATACACCTTCAAAACGCAGTTGAGAACATTGAAAACACTTAAAATTTGACTAAGTTACAGTCAAATCTCTAAAATATCACTCAAATGTGTAGACTTTCAAGGATAATTGCATAAATATGTCAATTCTTCACCGAGTTTAGCGTTCTTGGGCTCGTTTTAAAGCTAGAATATGCAGAAATAATATCTATCAAGATACATATGAGCATATTTGCCTTGTTATAACTGATTCTTTATTTTTCGGTCCTAACCGGTTAGTAACTACAAATAACCAACCGTAACCGGTCAGTTGCGGTCCGGTTAGGTTATTTTACGTTTCGGGAC
>NW_001889895.1:639378-640659 GCF_000143565.1 Laccaria bicolor S238N-H82
AACGCACCACCACCTCAACGGACGACGANCACGCCAGCGGACGACCACGTCAACGCACCACCACCACGTCAATGGACGATGACCACGCCAACGGACACCCACGTCAATGCACGACGACGTGCCCCCGCCGATGGGAAACCAAGGTGCCACGTCGCTGTCAGCGATGTGGCAACCAAACGACGAACGACGACGACGACGACGTCGTTCGTCGTTCACACAAAGGTGAGTCCCCTGACTCTCCTTCATCCTATCCCATCTCGCTAACAGCCACCACGACATCACACGACGACGACGAGTGCATTGTCCCTCCCCCTTCCCTGTCCCTCCCTTCCTTTTCCTGCCCCTCTTCCCTGTCCCTCCCCATTTCCATGTACTCCCATCCCCCTTCCCTGTCCCTCCCCATTTCCATGTACCCCCTTTTCCCTCCCCCCTTTCCTGTCTGTCCCTCCCCATTTCCTTGTCCCTACCTCCTTCCCCCATTTCATTGTCTCTGCCCCCTTCCTTTTCCCTGCCCCCTTCCCTGTCCCTCCCCATTTCCTTGTCCCTGCCCCTTATCCATCCCCTTCTTTAATATGCACTGTATGTAGTAAAATAGACTCATGTCATTAATAAAATACATTAAATTTTGATTTATTGAGATGAATGACTTGACTAGAAGTGAATTTTATAAGAAATTCTGAGTATTGAGTTGAATCAATGCAGATTAAGTCACCTGACCTCTAGATCAGTGCTGATCCATTCTGATTGTAGATACTCTGATCAGAGCATGTGGGGGAGGGTAAAGTACTGCTATTTATGGTGGATTGTGGTCTTATTCAACTGGAATCCACTGGAATCCACTGGATTCCGCAGGACTCCGCTGGATTCCACTGGATTCCAGTCCCATTCCTGCGGATTCCGCCGGAGTCCGGTCCCATTCCACCGGAATCCGCAGGAATGACCGGAGTCCGACAGGAATAGGTAGGGCACAATAAAGTACTGCTTAGTAGCTATCAATGTGAAATCAGACAGATCAGCAACTATCAATGTGAAATCAGAGAGTAGTCTGTCCTGATGTGAAAAGCAACTTGGGTATGATGTCAAAAGTTAATGATGTGGCCATAGCAAAAGGTAAAGTTATTTAAATCTTCAAACCATATCCACATGGACCTAGAACTATGATTTTGAAATAGGACAGTAGCTATCAATAGGAAGGCATAGAATTGCCTTCCTTGACATGAAAGACAACTTGCACATGATGTCAAAAATCAATGCTGCAGCAATGGCAATATGTAAAATTAT
>NW_001889895.1:642758-646467 GCF_000143565.1 Laccaria bicolor S238N-H82
CATGCCAGGCTATCCTGGTCTTCGGCACTTCAAGAACGGGATCTCAGGTGTGTCGCAGTGGACGGGCACTGCAGGGCAGTTAGTAGGAATCACCCACCAACACTGAGAGGCCCGACAATACAAACAGGCCATAGTTGATGGTGCCTGCTGATGGGCCGATGAGGGCCAATAACCCTGTGTTGATGAATTGGCCGATGTGATCCCACTATCAAGGTAAAGAAGGGTCGGCCAGCTACGTAGATTTAGCATACACCGATCAGTAGGAAGCTGCCCCGGGAAGTCAAGCCCCTGTATTTGTATATCGGCTGATAGCTAAGCTATGCAAGGTCAGCTGACAGTTTTGAACATTGTATTTGTATATCAGATAGTTAAGCTATGCAAGGTCGGCTGACAGTTTTGAACATTGTATTTGTATATCGGCTGATGGAAGATAAGCTATGCAAGGTCGGCTGACAGTTGTGAACGTTGCTGGGTTGGTGATCGGCCGAGGGCCTTCACTTCTGATTAGCAGCTAGGCTATGCAAGGTCGGCAGACATTTTGAATTCGCCTGGGTTGGTGGTCAGCCGAGGGCCCTCAACTCTGGTTACCAGGGTCAGCTGGCGAGACCCACATGGTAGTCATGGTTCATGGATATCACCGAGTCGGCCGGACATGAGAATTTATGAACATCTCATCAGCCGATGCATCACCGAGGCTGGCATTTTCAAGCCGAATTGTTTTCAGCTTGGCCTTTAATTTAGCAGCCAAGCAGAGGCAGACCAGGCAGAACTTGCAGTTCAAATTTTCATGATCCGAGACAACATCGGTCAAACCAGCATTGATTAGTAAATTTTAACAAGAGTTGCGATAGGTGTAACTGACTTGTGGGATTTGAACCCAGGGCATACATACACGATGTACCCTCCCAGCGTAACCACGAAGCCAAGCCAACGTTGGAAGATGATCGCTGCCAGTATCTTTTACCTGCCTGCAATTTGAACCCGGGCGTCCAAGCTCGGCACTTTGTAAGTCACCCGTTCTCGGCATAAGACAACTAAGACAACTACCCGTTCTTGGGACTTTGGATGTTACAAGCCTTGGATTAGTAAATTTTAGCCAGCGTTACAAAAAGGCTGTCTTCGCTCTATGTGACTTCTGGGATTTGAACCCAGGGCATACATACCTCCCAGCTCAACCACTAAGCCAAGTCAGCACTGCAAGAGGAAGTTGGTCAGTATCTTTTAGCTGACGACCATGTCACTCTAATATAGTAGTAAGTAAAAAACTGTTTAGGATGAACAGCATGACTTGTTAGGGATTTGAACCCAGGGCATACATAGATACAATGCGTACACCTCCCACCTTGACCACTGAGCCAAGTCAATGATCCACCTGGCCTGAAAGCTTGGCACTTTGTAACTTACCCAGCATAAGACAACTAACCTGGGTCTGCAAGCTCGGTAAGAATTGATTAGTAAATTTTAGCCAGAGTTACAAAAACGAAAGAGTTGCGATCGTTGCAAGTGACCTCTGGGATTTGAACCCAGGCATACATACACTCTGTACACCTCCAGCTTAACCACTAAGCCAAGCCAACAGTGGAAGACAATGTTGGTTGGTATCTTTTAACTGCTGACCATGTCATTCTAATAGCAGCAAGTAAAAAATTTGTTTAGGATTTAAACCAGCATACATAGGTCGGTCAGTATCTTTTACCTGCAGTAAGTAAAAAACTTTTCAAAACGCGAATCTATGACTTGTTCAGGATTTGAACCCAGGGCATACATACATATACTACGTACACCTCCCAGCTTAACTACTAGGCCAAGCCAACATTGAAGACAATGTCGGTCAGTATCTTTTACCTGCCGACCATGTCACTCTAATAGCAGCAGTTAAAAGGACAAATTCTGTGCAGTGACTTGTTCGGGGGGTGAACCCGGTGTATAAGACAACCTGGTGCCTGGCCAAGTCCAGCAAAAAAATGTAACTTAGCTGACGACCATGTCGAATACTTGTTCGGGTGCGATTGAACCCGGTCCTATAAACTCAGCACTGACTTGTTCGGCATTTAAACTACAGTTCAAGCTGGGCCCGGACATGAGACCAATTGGAGTACGAAATCAAGAATTCACCCCTTATCCCAGATTTACCAACAATCTTTGGAAGCCAGCATGGTCTAATGGTAGTTGGCTTCCGGGTTCAATCCCCAGCTTCCGGGTTCAATCCCCGGCCATGCTTATGTTTATGACTCTTTCAACTCTTTTTAGCAATTTGGCCTCGAGGCCTGTGCCGCCATCATTTATGCTTCTGATATAGGGTTGCATCGAGGGTTGTAATTTAACCTGAAAACATCTGTGTTTCCCCCTTTAAAAACCCTCTTGCATTTCAAGGACCCATCTTCACCCCCCTCATCTGCGACATGAATAACTTCACCCCCATGACAATCTGGAGTCTGTTGGGTATCCCTCCACCCAACCCCTACCCCATAGGTTCTGTACATCTCCATTGGTTGTAACCAGCTGATGATTCGTCAGAAAGGAACCCGAGTCTGGTATAATATGTGTAGCGGTGGCCTCATGTTTGCAACCGTAGACTCCACCGGCAGGTTGCCAGACGTGAGCAATCCCCTTTGTACTTCCTTTTTCCCACTAACATGGTGATTAGGGGACGATACTCTTGACCATCATCGATGACGACGGCGAGAGGGTTACCTTACCGTACGTCCTTTTTACTCTATCCAAACCCCCATTTCACCTATTATGAAAGGGCATGTGGCGTAACACGGGTCTCTTAATACGTCATACCATTACCACCTGTATCTTTTTACTTAAAAAAAAATTCATGTCGAGTCTTGTTTGAAAGCCCGGATGAGCAGAACTGATCTGAAAGGCTGGGTGCAACCAGACAGGAAAGACCACAATCCTATCCTAATGGCAGTTATGACCCTGACATGTTGACAGACGTCCCTGTTCTATGTAATAAATAAATCCATGCCCGAGCCTCATGTTTTGCCAGTTAAAAGTGTCAAAAATCCTTTTTTTTGTTCATGACTGCCCCCGATTTCTTTCAATATACAAGGGATCTAGCTCGATACTTCAGAGGCCGGTTGCGGTCTTTACATAGCCCAAGCGTTCCTCGTCCTGCTCCACCACCATGGTTGGAGCCGGAGGCCCAAGCATCTGTTGAAAGGGTAATTAACATGCTTGAAGAAGCATTCAAATCTTCATGTATGTCTCACTTCTAGCCGGCCGATCTTCACTAAGTTTTGGACAGATACGACTACTTGGGACGTCCGGGACTATGCTGCGGACTTGTCAGACAGCCGGGTCCGATATCCCCTACCTCGATCAACCGTGCCATATAACCGACCGGCAGGGTCACATTTACTTTGGTACTTTCCTGAAATGTTCTCAGAACAGCTTCGGGTAATTACTTTCACTTCATTACACCCTTAGACTTTCCTCACTTTACTAGACATTTATTTGGGATCACACAGGTTCTTTGAGCCCCAAAAAGAGAAGTAATGGGACTTGGCGGGATCACCACCCCGAGAATGAAGGGGTCACTGGGATTGTAAATTTATCACCCAGCTGGTTTTCTCAAGGACATGAAGGTCCCGAGGATCCACTGCGCGCGTCAGCCGATATTCAGGAACCTGCCAATTCAACCTACCTCCAGAATGTCCTATTGGCCAATGCAATTGTTGGTGCAATCTATGCTGTCATC
>NW_001889895.1:650071-674504 GCF_000143565.1 Laccaria bicolor S238N-H82
CTGAGGATCCCCCTTGTACCGATGGCTTCCCGTAAACGCTTCAGAGCGTTATTTGCCTGGGCCACTCTCAATTCTATCTCTATGCACCGGGCTTCTCCCAGTGATGTAGGGAGGAGGGCTGCTTGAAATGAGGATGGTAAGAGGATTTGTTGATGTTCGGCCGATCCATATCCCTGATCAGGCAAACTGGGTATGCTCGGTGCTGGGGTTTCCTCTTCATCACAATCGCTCCAGTCATCGTCATCCACAATATCCTCCGAGAGCAGTGGATCATGAATAGTTCCTTCATTAATTTCCAAGTTGGGAAAATGGCCTTGACCGGCCTCGGAAAACTCTTCAAGTCACTTGGACAGCTTCTCTCAACATTTCATTATCTCCAGCTTCTGATCGGCACTTGGACGACTGCCTTGAGCCTTCACAAAGGCGGCCAATTCGGCTCTGGATTGTTCAATGTTTGAATCTAGCAATATTTGACTTTACTCACTGGGCTTCCTGAATTTTGATACCGGTGTTTACCCATCCAGTTAACCCCGGCTTGACCTTGCCTGCCTGTTCTTTAGTCATAAGTTTTAGCCGAATGCCCTTTTCGGTCTCGGCTGATTGAATGATTTTACAGCTGGCCTTTGTGATGGAAAACTTGGTCCTTACCTTCCTTGACCTTGACATAATAGATGTCCATGGTGGAAAGGTCCTTTGCCCGGTTCAAATTTGCCGTTTTGATCTGTTGCTCCCATTCTTGAATCTGTTCCTTACTTGCTGAGGCACTTAATTCTTCAAGAGCCTGGAAGCTCTCAGAGAGCCCGAGTTTTGCTCGCTTCCACTTCTTGCAAAGGCTACTCACTTGACATTTATTAGCTTAGAAGCAATGTAAAAGCAGTTGAAAATAGATACCCATATTGATCATTTTTTTCCAGTTATTATCCAGCATGTGAGCATCCAACACCTCCGATCTATGGGCCAAAGTCATTGTCCGGGTGGTGCGACAGACCTCGTTGAGAACAGCCCACAAAGTCTCCAATATCTCTCCATCTGTTTGACTGGCCCCGGGGATGAATGTTGGGGCAAATCGTGGAAAGCATATTTCTTGATGGCCATGGACATGGAATAAGCCGATCCCGGCTACCAATAACAAGTCTGGTCTGATCCAGAGGTGTTTCGCACCACGTTTTATCCGAGCCATCAAATTCACCATATACTGGCAGTTGATGTCATAGACAAAAATAACCCTTTTTTCTTCACCGGTCATGGTATTCTTCAGAGCCTGGCACAAGGCATAGTCCATGTTCATTTGCCTGTTCGGTAAAACAACGATTCAACCTCAGGATAACTTCCATACCTTTCTCCCTTTTGAAAATCTACCACCGAACCCGGACAAAAGGTGCCATGTCGAAGGCAAGCAATGGCTCCAATTCCAGTAGCGTCAAAACCTCGGTGAAATACATTCTTGTTGTTGATAGCATTGTGCTCATGACATGTCCTCGGCTGAAAGATTCAGACACCGGCCGAGTCGCTCGAAGGATAAAAACTTACATCATTATCTTCAATCGCATCCCGAAGGTGGCTCAAATAAGGTCCTCTTTGCGTCATGAAACTATCCCCATTTTTAAGCCAAACATCGTCTTTGGGCCGTGCCTGTTTTTGGTGGGCTGCTGTGAAATTGCCATCGGCTACAAATCCTCTGGTATACTTCCAGTTAGTAGGATCATTGGGGTTTTTGTTCCAGTCATCAGGAAGGTTGACTCCCGGTTGTGGGCAGGTAGGGCAAAAAAAACCCATCTCCCCCGGCGTCGGAGCCTTACCTTTGTGTCCAAATCCAAAAGTAGCCAGTTCGGTAAGATTATGGTATTGTCTACCAACCCTTATTAACTCATGATACCGGTTCTGTCAAACGTTTTGAGATGGGAGTATACCTCGGTACTTGAACAACATACCGGAATGGAATTAGGAAATGCAAAGTTGGTGATCCTTCTCAATTTGGAGTAGTAGTGGGTGGCTGATGTTTTACATTCCAGGTTTTCCAGCAGGTAGTCATCGAGGAGTTGGAAGGTAAATACGGTCTGGCAAGACTTGTAGGTGGATGGGTACAACCCAACCCGGAACAACTGTATGTCCTCGGCTGCTGCACCAGAACATCCACAGAAGACAATAGGTAGGTGATGCACACCGGAAGTATGGACGACGGTCATGACCCAGCCACCATTGTAAATACGGTCCGTTGGTTTTGGATCGGCCGAAGTGCTGGTAAGGTCTTCCATGTCAAACCATTCCTCTTCGTCAATGTCAAGGTCAGCACTCAAGTTGCTGCTTCCATTCGGGCACCGATCACCTTCGTGACCAAGTCGAATAACCAAACCCACTTTCCACAGCCAGCTCGGCTCATAAAAGGTGCCGGTCCAATGTTCAATCTGGTGGAAAGGGTCCCTGCAGTGGGATGTTTGTGGGAACCTGTTCGGAGGACCACGTAGATTTATGGGGTTCGAGCGACAACGACAAGGTAGAACTGGTGAGCTTCTGTGGTGAAGGTTACCACTATGGTGTGAAGACCTCTGTCAAAGATCTAATCTGAGTCTTATGAGTCAGTCTTACTACGCGAGTAGCTACTGATGCTCTGGTAAGCCACGAGCGTAGACGTACTCTTCTTCCTCGGAATGCCGCAAGAAGATGTAGTAAGATCTTACTGCGGAAGACGGAATGAAATAAAAGAATCAGCTACTGGAGAGTCACGAGCTCTCCTCTGAATGTCACTATGCTACTCACCTTCTTACAATATCCCTGTTACGCGTGTGATCGAGTCGTGAGGACGATACTCGAGAACTACAAGCAGTAGCAAGAATGATGGATAAAAAGATGAGATACTACATGCGTGACTGGAAGAATTGTAAGCAAGTGTGACTACCGTGACTAAGTGACCACGAGGGCAGAGCTCTGCTAGTTAGCGTAGAATCGGAAATAATAGTACGAAGGGATGAAGAAGTGTTCTGTAATCACATCCGTTACAGAGCCCCCCTATTTCCGATTTGACGTGGCCTGTATTCCTCCGGCAACTCGATTCCTGAAAGACGCCGCTTGTTCCAATCCACCGGGAAACCGTCAATGATTTTGGCATGAAGACGAGCCAGCATGCTAGGCACCACTTGGTTGAGACGCTCCTTGGAACCTCTATGACTGCGGTTCAGCCGACGAAAGTACTCGTTCCACATGCCGGGAGTCCGGAACTTTGCTGATCCTTGCAGTATGTCCTTGGTGATATCATTAAACATAGAGTCCATGCGAGTGTCCCACTCCCCTGTCCAGAAGAAGCAGCCCTCGTCCAAGATGTCCCTCGAGGGGTACAAGGAACGATCCCGGTCGCTATCATTGCGAATGCATCCAAAGAGCACGTCGAGCTCCTGAGGTGTCATTTCGTCCGTGTACAGAAACATTGGATGCTCGTCGTCCGAGTCGATATAGCCTCGGCGGTGAAGGTAAACGTCCGGTGAAGGTCCCCCCATAAACTGTGCGACGAGTTCAGAACTGCCCCATTTCCGACCTAGCCAGGCTTCAGGGCCCCCCATGCCAATTAAAATTCTAGCATGCAGACGGCGTATGATATCATTGACGCGACTTAGGTAGTAAGCGCGTAGAGCACCTTGGGCGGTGTAGATGAATGGGGCCTCAATTGCGGACGTCGGCTTCCCAACCAATCGGTCCGTGTCAGAGATGTCCTCAGGCTTAAACCTCCCAAAGTCCTCCACTTTGACCCCGATACTGAATGACAAGCCGTGGCAGATCGCTTTGAGCAAGAGGTCCAGCATCGTGGTGGCATCCTGGGAAGAAGTGGCCCAATAACGCAGCCGTGCCTGCGCTCTATCGTTTGGAATGAGAAGGTACCCGACGTCGAGGAAATCTGCGTTCCAGGTCAAGGGTTTTTTACTTACCCAGGGATTGGCAACCATCGGATATTGATTCGCCAGGTCCCGTAAGTCGTCCACAAACACTGCTCTTAGACTGGGCATCGCGTTTGCATGGTGTAGATGACGTCGCTGAGGTGAGGCCGAACGTCGACGGGATCCGTAATCGCCAGAGCTCCTCGAGTGTTGAGCCAGCGACGACGCTCTGGAGCTAGAGTGGCTTGAAGGTGCCGCCATGGCTTGCGCCCAACTAGAAACGGTAGTGATGGGTGATGTAGGACGTGGAATAGACAACTGTGGTTGAGAGGCTGAAACCCAATGGGGACGTGGTAGGAGGGCTTGATGATCACCGTGTTCGGTTGGCATGGGGCTACCCTGATAGTCCTCGCAGATGTCTCCCAGCCGGCTGCTCAAGGTGATGCGACCCCATTCGTCGAATTGTCGTTTGCTATCCGGTGCGTGAGCATTTTTGTAAAGTTCGCGAATCTCCCGATCACTCCGCCGAGCTTCTATGGTAACTCCAGTCCCCAGAATTCCTGCTCTCGGTACAACCCAGGGGACTGCGTATCGTGGCTTCCATCGCCAGATGGTGACCTGTACTTTACCCTCCCCGGCTTAATCCATATGGAATGCATGGAAGGGGGGTGGATTCCAGGAATTCCAGATGGATTCCATGGAATGGCAGATGGACTCCATACTTTCTGGGGATGGATTCCATGGAATGGCTGATGGACTCCATACTTTCTGGAGATGGATTCCATGGAATGGCTGATGGACTCCATACTTTCTGGAGATGGATTCCATGGAATGGCTGATGGACTCCATACTTTCTGGAGATGGATTCCATGGAATAGCTGATGGACTCCATACTTCTTTCAGATGGAATCCATGGAATAGCTGATGGACTCCATACTTTTTTAGATGGAATCCATACTTTTTCCATATGGAATTCAGATGGAATAAGTCCCAATTCCACAATTATTATCATAGAATCACAAGTCCAGACTTAATCTGCAAAGTTCCAACTTAAACACTAATAAATGAAGAAAACTAAGGTGTATTGAAACAGACTACATAATTTTATTTTACTACATATAATATTAAAGGGAGGGGGAGGGAGAGGTATAGATATAGAGTGATCAAGGGAGGGGGAAGTGATGGAGGGGAGTGGGAGTTGTGGAGAGAGGGAGTTGTGGAGAATGAGGAGGGAGGGGAGGGGTGGAGAGTGATGGAGGTGGGGAGTTATGGAGGGGGAAGGAAAGGTGGAGAGGGGGGCAGCAATTAGAAGGGGAGCAATGGGGGAGGGTGTGATGTGGAATAATGATGGAGGGAGGGGAGGCTCACCTGGGCTCGTCACTGTGTTCGTGGATGGGCGGCGGACATTTTCGGTGGGCGGGGGACATTGTTTCGTGGGCGGTGGACGTTTTCGGTGGGTGGCGGATGTTTTCGGTAGGCGGCGGACGTTGTTTCGTGGGCGGTACACGTTTTTCGTGGGCGGCGGACGTTGTTTCGTGGGCGGTGGGCGGCGGACGTCGTCTTCGTGGGCGGGGGACGTCGTTGGTGGTGGCCGTTGTTCATGGGCGGTTGACATCGTTGGCGGTGGGCGTCGTTCATGGGCGGTGGACATCGTTTTCGTGGGCGGGGACGTCGTTTGCGGTCGCTGGACGTCCGTGGGCGGTCGTTTTCGTGGGCGCTGGTCGTCGTTGGTGTGAGGTCGTTGACGTTGGTGGGCGCTCGTTTTCGTCGGTGGGCGCTCGTGGGGGTGGGCGCTCGTTGACGTTGGTGGGGTGTGTTGGTGGGCTGTTCGTGGTGGTGAGTCCTCGTGGCCGAGCAGAGACGGCGAACGACGACATCGGTCGTCGTTCGCCGTCTGGTTGCCACGTCGCGACGTGGCACCTGTGGTTTGTGTTAAAAAGGAGAGTGGGTGGGGTGGTTGTTCCCACTTACCTGGGCTGGGCCCTCGTCACGCGTCGTCAGCGTCAGCGTCGTCGTCGTCGTTGTCGATGTCGCGGGCGGTCGTGGTTTGAAACGGTGGTGGTGGATGGTGATGGTGGTGGTAGGAAGGAAAGAACGACGTGGCAACGCTTCAGCCACAGCTGTCACGTTTGACGCGGCACGTGCCTAAAAGCGGTATATACATACCTTTAGTTTCTCATATAATAATGCCTTCATGGCTCAGTCGGCTTGAGCGCTGCTTACATTCACGAGGTCGAGAGTTCAATTCCGCGAGATGTAAAAAAAATTTATTTTACTTACTTATAGTAAGGACAATGTATTCTAATGGTATAATAGTCATTAATTCCATTCCATGGAATCCATATGGACTGCTCCATGGAATCCATGTGGATATGCCTGCATTCCATATGGAATCTGATGGAATCCATATGGAATGGTGTTGGAGTCCATATGGAATTAATCATTCCATGACCATTCCAGCATCATTCCATATGGAATCCATGATGTCCATGGAATCAGAAACTGGCTGTGTCCTCAGCCAACATTGATTCCATGGATTCCATATGGAATTCTTCATGGATTCCATGGATTCCACATGGATTCCATATGGATTATACCGGGGAAGGTAAAGACCTCGATGGTGACGTACGTGTCGCGGTCATCCATTTCGATGGAGAGGTGATATCTATCGGCGTAGTCACGAATGAGGTCGGGGTCTTTGATCAGCCAAGCCGACCAGCCTTCAAAGTCGCAAATATACGCTACTGCGTTAGGAGGGATGTCAAGGGAGATTGGAGAGGCGACATGATCTGGCACGCGTCTTAGCTGGAAAAATTCGTCATAGTGTTTGATTGTCGCGATATCGTCCTGGAAACCCTGCATATCTTCCCCGTAGACCTCTGTCTTATCCAGGGAGCTGCAAGTGTCGTGGTAAGCTTGAAGAATGGTTGGGGAAAGTCGCGTGAAGCTCGGATAATCGTCCATATCCTCTTGCCAAAAGTAATACACAGGAACGTTTTCCGCCAGTAGATGACCTATATTCAGCGATTTCGAATGCTTAAGGAGGTCAAGGAAGACTCCCCTCTTCTTCAGATCATGCAGCTTGAACCCCGCAATATAATCGACCATCCAATGCTGAAGGGAATTCTGCCACCCTGAGACTGACGAAACCCACCAGTTAATGAAACCTATAAGCTCAAGCGCGCGGTCTTTTGCATCATTCATAAGCGATGCTGCTCCGCGAGCCGAATCCCAAGCTGCTGAGAGGAGGAGATAATTGAATTTGGACGGATGAGGGGTGCCGTTGAGAAAAGGGGGATTGGTCGTGATGGCCTCCACGCAAAGCCAAAGTTTCGAAAGGGACTCTTCCGCTTTGACGCGCATGCTGGGGTCAAAATGAAATTTCCCTCCTGCGTCCTGCCAAGGAGAGTTCCCTTCGCTGAAGTACCACGGGATTGTATCGTTTTCGTCGGCGAAGCAATCCACTACATTCCAAGCGTCCCAGTGGTACTTGTCTGAGTACCACGAGGGCTGTTTTGTCCATGACCAGCTTGTAGGTCGTGCAGCTAATTCCGGTAAAAGGAATGCTCGGTCTTCCAGAGCTTGCTCGAATACCTCAGTTGAGGGGATTTTACCCGCGGAAGCGTTTAGGGCAATCCACTCTCCTGCGATCATCCTTTCCCTCCCGGACGTCGGTACTTTGCCATCGTTGTCGGTGTAAAGGCAGTCCATGGCGTATGTTGTCCCAGCGATGGAATCGTAATAGATGTTAAAAGATAAGAAAAGAACGTAAAAAGAAAAGAAGAGAAAGGGGAACAAAGAAACATGTGATGACGTCCATCGATCGGATCTCGATCCAACCGGCGAAATAAGTTAACTCCTTCTAGATCTACAACTCCTGCCGCTCCTCGTCGCCCAGTCTCTTCCATTTCGAGACTACCTCTGGCACGTTCGTCAAGGCTCGTTTCGGCTCCCAAGTGTCGTAGAGCGGGCTGTATCCCGCCCAGCGGACCAAATATTCCAGGCCCTTCTTGGTGAGTCTTTCGGCTATGATTCTCTCAACTTCGTATTCCTCTTTTGCCGGTCTAGTCGTCCTCGTCTCAGGTAGGGCGTGGCGTGGTCCATATTCTGCAGGTGAGTCCTCATATTTTTTCAAGTGTTGATAGTTGAATACTGGAAGTCCTGGATACAGATTACTCATTCGCAATCGATAGACGTTGGGGTTGATACGTTGCAACACTTCAAATGGACCGATCCATCGCTGAGCGAGCTTCTTTCCTTCACCCTTGGATTCGACCCACTCTAGAGCATGAGGATTGACAAGGACCCGGTCCCCTTTCATAAGGTCGGGAATTGGCCTTCGGCCTTTGTTGAAAGATCTAGCCTGCTGATCTTGGGCTTTAGCAATAGCCGCCCTGGCGCTGTCCCTATGCATAGCTAGGTTCTCTAAGAATGATATCGCGTCAGGATTCAACGAGCGCGAAACGGTCTCGTCTGATCGTTTGGTTCCTATGAAATCCAAAGGGGTTCTGGGATGGAAGCCTAGCAGAAGATGGAACGGGGTAGTTCCAGTCGAAGAGTGAATAGCGCTATTGTACGCAAATTCCAGTATGTGTAACCAGATCGCCCACTGATCTCTTTTTCCTTCCACAAAAGCGCATAACATGACTGTGAGCAGCTTATTCACTACCTCCGTCTGTCCGTCGTGTTGCGGATGGTGTGAGGACGACAGACTCATTTTCGTTTGCAAGGCTCTAGCTACGCCCATCCAGAAGTCGCTTGACCACCGAGGGTCCCTGTCGGTAATGATACTTTCTGGCAGGCCAAATCGACACGCTATCCCTTTTACAAATAACAAGGCGAAACCTTCCGCGTCCAAGCCTGTAGTCGTGGGTATAAATGACGCGTGCTTCGTTAGATGGTCGACAACAACATAGATCGCGTTGAAACCTTCGGACCATGGTAAGTTAACGATGAAGTCCATCGAGATGGATTGATAGGGACGAGATGGTATGGGGTTCGGTATTAGCATCCCGAACTTGTTGAAATTGGGTGATTTCGTTTTCTGGCATACGTCGCACGATTTGCAGAATCTAATGATGTCTAACTTCATTCTTTTCCAATAGAATCTAGAACTCAAGGAATGCCATAAACGCTCCGGTCCCGCGTGCGCTGATTCGAAGGGACTTTCGTGGGCTTCTTTGAGGATGAAATTCCTTTGCCCTGCTGGCACGCATAGTCGAGGTTGGTAGTCCTCGTTATTGAAGAAGATCATTCCGTCCTGATCGACGAAGAATCTAGTCCCTGGCTCGAGTTTATCGTATAGGTGACGACTATTCGACGCGATGTTCTTAAACATAGGATCTTCTTGGTATGACAACTTCCATTGACGCTTGGCATCCTCGCTCATGGCTATATTGATTGTAGGGGGAGGGTTCACAGCCCCCCAATACTCTGTCGTCGTATCAAGGGTATTCAACTCGTCTGAGCCTTCTCCTGCACTATCGCCTTCGACCATTTTGGGGGATTCCAACTCATCCGTCTCCCGGCGACTTTTATTCCTCGATCTGACATTAATCAAGACCTCTTTAGGCTCCTCTATGCAGTCCTCGATAGACCATGCTGCAAATGAGAATGCCGCCATCTTTTCCGCTGGAGCGACCTCTTGACTTTCTCCCAGATCCTCCTTGGCTCGAATCGACGGTTCTTTCGTCTCCGGAGGAGAAATATGCGTGGGAGGAGCTCGTGGCAATCGAGATAACGGGTCCACGTTAGAGTGCACTCTTCCTGCACGGTGTATAATCTCCAGCTTCGGTGCGTACGCTGAGAATATAGCTCCCCATGCCGCCAATCGCCTGTTAGCGTTCTCATAAGTGCGGGCCCACTGAAGCGCTGAATGATCTGTGATTAAGAGAATGCTTTCGCCCTCAACAAATGGTTGGAATTTGACCAGCCCTTCCTTAGCAGCAAGTGCTTCGCGTTCCGTCGTGGAATATCTCGTCTCTGCGTTCTTAAAGAGTCGAGACCAGTAAGCAATGACCCTTTCTACATGCACAACAGTTTCATCGAATTCAGCAGCCCAGACGTCATCGAATTCGTGGTCTTTGCATTTGACACTCAACCCTGGGACTAAGCGAGGCGGCGGTAGACCACTTTCAAACGCTTTCTTGAGGCGAACATAAGTACGTGTTCCTTTCAAGTCTCCTACTCTTATAGGTTGCACCTGTTGTAGTGAGCATCCCAATGCTTCATCCGAGGCGTCGGTATAGAGCCTGTAAGGGAGGCCTTCCATGGGGTGTCCTAAAACTGGACTAGACTCTAGTGCGGACTTCGCTGATTGGAAGGCATGTTCCTGTTCAACTCCCCAATTCCACTTACAACCCTTCCTTAATAGTTGAAACAGCGGGGCGCAAATGGAAGCATAATATGGAATAAACGCAGAAAAGTAGACCACCATCCCCAGGAAGGCCTGCACTTGTGAGAGTTTTTTCGGTCTTTCTAACTCCATGATCGCTTTGACTTTTTCTTCGTGAGTTGAAAGTCCTAGGCGCGATACTTTGTGTCCTAAAAGTAGAATGGATCCATAGAATAGATGACATTTCTTCGGAGACAAGGTGATGCCTGCTTTCTCTATAGCGGCCAGAACCTGATCCAAATGCGAGAGATGTTCCTCGTACGACTTAGAATAAATGACGATGTCGTCAATATAAACCAGGCAAAAAATCCAGAGATATGGGGCTAGGATGCCCTGCATCACTCGTTGGAAGATAGAAGGACCATTTCGCAGCCCAAAAGGTAAGCGTTTGAATTGAAAAAGTCCACGATGAGTTCTGAATGCGGTTTTCTCGATGTCCTCTTCCGCTAACTCTAGTTGGGTGAATCCAGAAAGTGCATCCAATGACGACAAGACTTGGGCTCCAGATAACGAAGCAAGAATATCAGATTGTCTAGGTATAGGAAATTCATCAGGTATCGTCGCCGCATTCAGCTTTCGATAATCCACGCAGAATCTAGGTTTGCCATTTCGGTAGGCGATCACCACTGGTGCGCTCCACGGACTTCTCGATGGCTCGATGACGCCTTGTTCGAACCAGGTATTCAATTGTGTATCGATTATTTCGCGTTTTTGAGGAGAAGCGTGATACATTGGGACTGAGATTGGGACTTGTCCGTCCACAGTTCGAATATGGACTTTTGCAGGTAAGTTGCCTAACCGTCCATCAAATCCGAAAGCCTTGATACGCTTCCGAAGCATGGCCCAGGCTTTTTCTTTCAAATGATCCGGTAGGCTGCCTACGTCTATCAAGTCCTCTAACTGATCTGACGGATATAAATCGGGATCGGGCATAGCCGCCATCTTGGGGCCGTATTGCTCTTGTTCCTCCTCCGATTCATCGCGTGAGGGCTCCTCTTGTTGAGACTGGACTGCGATGACGGTTCTGATAACCTCTGCTGCCTTCTGGAACTTTTCAAGTTCATCCAACGATTTGGGAGAATCAAAGAAGGTGGCTGGGTCAACTAGGGTACCAATAATTTCTCCCTTTCTAATGTATCTAGGATGATCCGTCGGATTCGCTACCGGTATCCAAGGATGAGCCGCTGATATCAATACGTTGGGCACCGCAAAAAAGGTATCGTTGGCATTTGATAGGAGGTTTTTCTGCACTAACCAATCCTTGTCTTCGCCTAGTTGACCCTCAACTCTGATAGGCTTACTTTCGTGAGGCTTGAGACGATAATCTTCCGAGGCCCTCACTACTCTTTCCTGTATACCGAATTTCATCTTACGACGGTGCCTTTTGGCCTTGTTCCTCCGGTGGAATTGGCGTCGAACGTACTGTCCAACCATGTAGGCACTCTGGCGCAATCGACTGAAGTCCTTAGTCCTCTCTACCGGAATAGCTTGGATCCGATGGTCATGTCGACCAAAAGAAATGTGAGTCCCATTTTCGACGTTGCGAGTGACATTCAATTCGTATGATTGCTGATAGTCCTCGCCCAACAAGATAGGGACAGTCATGCCTGGAACAACGTAGGCTTCAGCTTCCGTTTCCAAGATGTCGCCTTCCACCGTAGTCATATAGATCGGAATGCGAACGAACCCTTTAAGCTGTGCGTCCTTGTCTGTCAGCTGCCATAGTCGCATCCTCATACCTTGCTTAATAGAGGGTTTCGAAACAAGTTTCTCATAAAACTCATAGGATATCAACGTAATATCGGCGCAAGAGTCCAAGCGTAAGTCCGTTTCGACATTATTTAGCCCTCCCACAAAACCTCTGGTTGACAAAACCGAAACTCCGACGGCAGACATTCCTTCTGGACGGGATCTCGCCTTGGGAATTCTGAATGGTTTATCTTTAAACAGAGGAGGGAACGGAGGATCCTTGGTTTCCGTTGGAGGGTCCTGAGCGGCCCCTGGAGGATCCTTTACCTCTTTTGGTAGATCCTTGTCTTCTTCAGGTCTCGAGGAGGAAGGGGCCTTCTTGTGAGACGAAAAGGCTTCCTTCTGTAGGATTTCGTCGTCGTCGTTGTCGTCTCCTAATTGGTATAAGAGGTGAGTGGTTGACTTTTCCTTCGCTCGATACTCTGACCAGGATTCATCTTCTTCTTCCTCAATGAAGACCTTTTGCGGCTTCCAGGAAGAATTGTCGCCGGACTTACGTTCTCTCGGGAGGTGGTCGTTTCCCTCCTTTAGAACTGCCTCATGAAAATCCGAAGACTCGTTACCCTGTTTATCCTCCAAGGTTAGCCGTTCCGTGACTAAGACGGCATAAACGCTGCAGTAATAATTCTCCAGATCATCGTCTTTGTCTGTCTCGATCCGATAGGCAGCTTTAGTCTGTTTCGCTTCATAAAATGACCAATCAGGACATTCCTTGTCCCAATGGTTATTGCTACCGCATACTTTACAGGGGGAAGGAGGTAAGTGTCCCATTTTGGTGGTGACATGGTCATTCTTGCTGTATGGGTAACCTCCTTTCGGAGGAGGACGCTGTCTCTTCTTAAGTATTTGGAAAGCTTCCTTCATCACTTCGGGGTCTGAATTAATCTCCTGCGTGCATTCTTCCCTACTCAACTGTCCTAGGAAAGCCTCACGAATGACGTCATCCTTGCCCAAGACCAATTTTGCTGAACGATCATAAGGACGATTTCGGTCTGTAGAAATGCCCAATTTACGGAGAGTCTGGATCAGATTGTCTGCGGTGAGCACATTCGACGATTCATACTTAGATGCATGAACTAATGCCAACTCATGATCCGTGGCTCTGGAATATAACAAAGAAGTCGAACGGATTGTCTCTAAATTCAAAATGGGCCCCCATGATATCGGAGCCTTCTGCATTACCAGATAGACCTCCGTAGGCCCCCCATCGTCGGAAGCGACTAGCATGCGCGTATGCATGATGCGTCGGACAATGAAGGCAGGGGGGGATTCTCTCTCGAATCCTTCTTGGCGGAAGGATTGACTCTCGTATTTTCTATTCATACTGATTTGCCATGTACGCCCCAGATAGTTATCCTTGATGCCCTTAAGGTAATGCAAATAATGAGTCCGCATCTTGGATTGTTCCGTAAATGGTAGGGTAGTGAACCACATCCAAATTCGAGAGTTCTCTTTCAAGCTCTTCCATAGCCAGTACCTGAGAGCGACCGGTATATCGCCTTCCAGAGCGGCTAGCTGCTGAATTTTCCAAAAATACTCGATCGCCGTCTCCTTATTACCGTCCCAAACCGGCAACTGATCTTGCTTTAGTTCATTTCTGATTGTAGCTACCAAATTACCATAGGGTACGTTCCCTTGAGGTTGTGTATTTGGATAAAGCCCATTACTACTTGGACCGTTACCTCCGCCTCCCCCTCCGGGATTACCTCCTCCTCCTCCGTGATTAGTGGGGTAGGAAGATGGTCTGTCTTCTCTGTTATCATGATTATTTCTGCGAGGGTATTCGTCCCCGTCGTCATCGTCGTCATCTGATCCGTCTGGATCGCCATTGGGAGGATTTCCTTGATTCCTATTCTCATGATTTCTTGACTGTGATCGATGGCGCGAAGAGCCTCCCTCCGATCTCGATTCTACGGGGCGTTGACGTTGGTTTGTCGCAATGGAAGTCGTTCGAACTAGTCCATCCCTAGTCTGTTGGACATCCACCATATGAGGGGGTAGAGGTCGACCTTCGAAAGGGTTTGAAGCTCTAGATCGTACTTGAGTATTCACCCACGTAGCTTGAGGTGCGTCCTTCGAACTTGGAATGTTTTCGAAAGCTGGCGTGTGTGGAAGGCCCAAGCCCACTAATATATTTTGTTGTGCCGATGTCTCTGGTGGCGGTAGAGGTATTCCACCCGGTCTAACGAAGAACTGCGAACTGGATTTGAATGGAGTACCATATCCGACATTCAAACCGCGAGGAGAAGTTGGTGGACTGACAAATTCGTCGGTTATCCTCCTCTTTCCTTTCTTCACCTGCGAATTACTCTCTTGATCGTCGCGCGAGTGTTCGACGATTGTTGGCAGTCTGTTATAAGTGTTTTCTTGCAGATTGCCCGGGAGTGCTAGCACTTCATTCCACGGCACTCCATTTCTCAATTTACGGGGAGATTTTACTTGGTCTTGATGATGTGGTACGTTATCGAATAAGTACCTTAATCGAAGATCCAAATCGTCCAAGTCTTCCATGGCTTCGTAGATACCTGGATCCGTGGAAAGAGGAGAAGTGGGCATGATGACATTTTCGCCAGCCAAAGGACTGCGATACTGTGCTTCGTATTTCCATAGATTCTCTTGTGCGAATCATAGTCGCCCGGACAACCCCATCCAAGCCGCATGCACCTGTAGAGCATCTGAAGATTCTCTCAAGATAGATAAAAATGTATCCCTAGGATCTACTTTGTAGTAAGAGCTTCTTTCAGGGATTAAAGCGGACGTTCGCTCTAGGAAAACTTGTAACTCTCCTACTAACTGAGTGACGTCTCTTAGGAGAGTGGGATGTAATGCGAAGCTTCTTTGAGACCCTTCAAGTTCCACTACGTCATTAGATAGTAGACAAGACTTCGCGGAAAGGTTTATTGCTCGCTGATAAGTAGATATGTCGTCGTCACTCGACTCCTTGAACTGACGTATGAGTCGCGCCATAGGGGACCCCTCGTAGCCTCTGCCTGTCTCAGGGCGAAAAGTTTGTGACGACGTAGTTTCTATGGTAGAGCTCATGTCTATAGTATCGTTGTCAGTGAGGACTGATTCTATGATTGGTGGAGAGGTGATACTGAGCTGATGGGATATAGAAGAAGCAGGAAGTATTTCCCCTTGTGCGCTGATATCCGTTGTTGGCGAAATGGGAGCGGGTGTTTTAAATTCGAAAGCTCGGTATGAGCTCTGGGTGTAATGTGATTCCGGGGATGGAAACTGAGGTTGGAAACTGGAGGAAGAGGGAGTAGTAGTAGTCGACGCCGAATGTGGTAGAAAGCGATGATGTTTGAAAGCCGCTCGGCCCTCTAACGGTTGTCTCCTCCTAAAAGAAGCGGCTACGTCCAGTTGATCGTTGCGCGCTCCGAAATAGTTTGAAATAGGCTTCTTTACGTTCTTGGGAGGCTGAGGAGTTGCCGGAATGGAGAAAGCTTTCGCTTTCGTTGACGTGGAAGTTCTAGGTAGGGCAGTAGTTGAAGTAGATCTGTTAGATTTAGAAGGTGACAAAGATCGAGAACGATCGGAAGGAGTTGGTTGACTTAACGAAGAAGGAGGGGCGCCTCTACAAGGTTTCCGTTGCTTCGATCCTTCAGATCGTCCCCCACTCGCTTCTGTTCTAAGCTCCTCTTCCGTTGTTGTGCCTAAGCCGACCAGGCTGTCGTTGATTCCCACAGTGTCCACCTTTGTGGGAACCTGTTCGGAGGACCACGTAGATTTACGGGGTTCGAGCGACAACGACAAGGTAGAACTGGTGAGCTTCTGTGGTGAAGGTTACCACTATGGTGTGAAGACCTCTGTCGAAGATCTAATCTGAGTCTTATGAGTCAGTCTTACTACGCGAGTAGCTACTGATGCTCTGGTAAGCCACGAGCGTAGACGTACTCTTCTTCCTCGGAATGCCGCAAGAAGATGTAGTAAGATCTTACTGCGGAAGACGGAATGAAATAAAAGAATCAGCTACTGGAGAGTCACGAGCTCTCCTCTGAATGTCACTATGCTACTCACCTTCTTACAATATCCCTGTTACGCGTGTGATCGAGTCGTGAGGACGATACTCGAGAACTACAAGCAGTAGCAAGAATGATGGATAAAAAGATGAGATACTACATGCGTGACTGGAAGAATTGTAAGCAAGTGTGACTACCGTGACTAAGTGACCACGAGGGCAGAGCTCTGCTAGTTAGCGTAGAATCGGAAATAATAGTATGAAGGGATGAAGAAGTGTTCTGTAATCACATCCGTTACAATGTTCGGCAACATTCTGCACAATATGCCGTGCCGGCAAAGCAATCGAGACATTGCCAATTTGCCTCCTTCTTGCAAGAGATACAAACCCGCTTTGACACTTTCCTATCCAAAAATTCGTGGAGGTATAGATTACGCTTAGTCTCTTTCCAAACCCTCATGTAATCATTGGATGACTGATAGTGTATTAGCGTTCAGTATATGAATATATTGGAAGAGGAATTTCACATTTCTGTAAGGTTGATGATCCTCGAGAGGAGGAGCATATTCAACGTATGGCAAATCTTGGTGTTCCCTTTCAATGTCTCTTTCCAGATGGCTGCAGTTACGTTTTTTCATGGGGGAAAATGGCAGAGAGGGAATAGTGGAGGAGGGAAAAGACCTCCTTCCATTTTTTATAACAAGCCTGTTGAAGTGAGGACTAGCGATGTTGCTGTGTGCTTTTCTTCCCATGTTTGTCTACTGTTGAAATGGCCAAAGGATATAATGATGTGTAGTGGGAACGAGGAAAATGTGGGCGTAGCGGGAAAGAGGAAAATGTGGCCATCGAATAGCAAACGCAAACATTCATAACAGATTTGCATTTCCAGCTACGTAAAATAAAAAGTTGGCAGTAAGACTGGGATGAGCACACACCCAAGCCATAAAAGCCGGCCAGCAGGACTAGATAATAGTCAATTAGAAACACAATCTCATATTTCATACACTTCGCATACTCTTTAACAGCGGCTTCTTGTGAACTTTTAATTTTTATCACCTTCAATATGACTGCAAAATATCAAGATCTGTATGTCGCTGACAGCCTCATCATACATTGGTATAAAGGTAGCTTCAATATATACCACCATAACTGTGTTACCAGTTTAGTTACTTAGATGGACCGACAATAATTACAGACAGACATAATTACAGAGGAAGCTAATTAAGGTTTTGTCTTGTGATGTGATCATAACTGTTCCGCTATTTAAGCTATTTAAGGTTATTAAGGTCTGTTCTTTTCCGTTTCGTGTTTGATCTTCCGTGCCGATCAGTTATGTATATTTTTGATAGATGATATATAAAGTAATTCCCTTTCCCGAATCAGGGGTGATTGTTTGTTCATTGTATTTGGCATGAGTTGTTCTCCCTCTGCTCCCGACTACCATTTTCCATCTACCTCTTTGCTCCCAAATACCATTAATTATATCATTATTAGTACTCATTCTCAATCCCCTGAACCATCTGCCCCACTTTCCAGTCAAACCAAGCACCATGGGTCCGGGAGGCATTGGACCGATGAAGAAAGTGCTCTATTGGAAAAACATCAGGAGGAGTACAGAGACGCCAACGACGCTGCTCGTGCTGAGATATTTTCTCAAGTTTTGCAAGACATGCTCGACATACTCCCCAATGGAAAATCGTTCAAGAAGGAAGAAAGATCAGCTGTTAAAAAAGTAAGTACTTTTTCCAGGGGCCCTCTAATTGATTCCTGACGGACTTGTAGGATATTAAAGAGTGGTTTGCCCGGTACAGTCGTAAGAGAAGTCAGAAAATGCCGAGGATGGGAAAGTCGTGGCACACCCGGCGTGTGTTCCAGCATGAGAACAAGGACGCCATCGATACCGAAGCGAAAAGGCTTTGTGCCGAAGCCATTGAAGAGGGACAAAAGAGGCCTAAAGGGGGAGATCCCACTCATTTTGATTTTCGGGAGCGGGTCGTGACTCAAATGATGGGAAAACTGAAGAAAAGGGAGAAAGACGTACTGCAGAGGACGGCCGAGGAGTACAACAAGAAGGGAGTTGACCCGGAACTCAAGTCCAAGTAAGTTAATTTTCATTATTCTAATGTTGGCTTATCTGGACCTTTGGTAGACTGGCTGTAAAGAACTGCACGGCTCGGATGCATGCATTTTCCAAGGAACTTTATGACACAATGGGTGTCCGGGTCTTTATCTTAGGATGTTATCTGAAGCCCGATGGTAATTTGGATGTCTCGACGTACAACTTCAATCAAGAACTCGGGAATGGGAAAGACTTTATTGATAACCATAGCCGGACTTTCCATGAGGAAGGAATATCGGTATCTTCTTGGAGAGCACACAATGAAGAATACTATGGGTTGGAGGATCTTGCTTCGGCCGAAGGAGGACACCGATCCCGGGGTGCTATGACTTTGGAGAAGAACCTATACCTGGAACCTATTCTACCCGATCCATCGAAACCACCACTTAAAACTTCCCATGATATTCGAATTTGGCGGCTGAATGTTCTTCGTACATTTGTCAACCAGCACTATAGTAAGCCGGTCCCCAGAGATTTCTTGCCCTGTATCACTAAACATTTGTCTACTTAGATCTTGCAGCTGGGCAGAGTAAGGGATCGGCTCCTTGGACGGCTATTGGATCAAAGTTACTTGACTTCATTGATCTAGAATATATACCCCCGGCTTGGAGATCAGTAAATGGAGAAGGTAACAACTTTTACAAGTTTCTTGATCCCTCCAAATTCCCGATGGAGATGGTCACTGAAGCTCTCCAGTTTTGGTATGAACGTCAAGAACAACACAAAGTCGCCTTTCGATTTAAATCCTTTCTTGAGGGGAAAATGCTGCTGGAAGCACCTCCACGCAGGAAAATCAAAGTTCACGTTCCTAAACCTCATGTTCATAGTGTTGGGAAGGGCAAGAAGCCCAGCAGAAGCAAGGGTCAAAGGAGAGGCCGGGCAGCAACCGAGTCACCATCAGATGAGGAAGCCAGGCCAAAGAGAAAGGAAGGGGTGGAAGATCGGCAGTTCGATGACAACAGTTGGAAGGATTTGGATGTGGACAAGCCAGCCAAGAAATGAACCGAACAGTTTTCTAAGGATGACTGGACTCCTGATCGGGATGGCTCCGATGACGATGGAGAAGACTTGGACATGGAGAAACCAACCAAGAAACCAACCAAACAGCATGACGAACATCGTGAGGATGGCTCCGATGATAGTGACTCAGACTCCGATAATGGTCAAGAGAGGCCAAAGCAGGATACTCTGACCGAGCCCACAGTGAAACCTAGCAGGGTCAACCTGACCTTGGAAGAGGATAGAGACTCGGGATCAGATTTGGGCTCAGACGATGCTATGATCACTGTAGATACCAGCCCCGAGCTTCAGCCTCGGTACAACGACACCCGGGCTCTCTCCCATGAAGTACCATCGGACACTGAGGTCTTGGCTGATGATACATTTTGGGAAGCTGACCTGGGCTGTGGGGTGGAGTCGGCCAATCGAGTGAAGAAGAGAAAATTCACTGATGAGGAGGATACACCCTGCAAGTTTCCTCGGTTAGAGAAGGGTTACAAACTTGGCCCGAGGAGTGCCCGACCAGGCAAAGTCAAATGCCAAGCTGCCTCGGCTGTTATCCAAGCCACTGTCAAACCAGCTCAAGCAACCAATCTGAGGTCGGACACAACCAAAGCTTCGAATAGCTTTGATTTCACTAAGTCAAGTGGTGTCAACGCAAAACAACCAGTCCCTTCAAAACAAAAGGAGTCAGAGGCCGGTCCCAGTCAGCAACCATCTATTGATGTCCCCACCAAGCCAAAACCAAAACCTCGTCCTATCATGAAAGGCAAGGTTTCTACAGGGGAACTCGGTATAGTAACCCGAGAACGGTCGAAAAAGATTGCTGAAGAAAGTGTTCGTTCCACCTGGTCCAAGAAAGTTTCATTCGTCAGTTAAACCTATCATGTTTAATGATGTTAGTCATTCATGCCTGGGTGCGAAATACATAGCATGTTCAATGATGTTAGTCTGTGTCCGGTTTCAGCAGTGTCACTTTTCGTAGTTCATCATGTTTTCCTATCATGAAAGGCAAGGGTTGAAAAGGTGTTCGTTTGACTAATTGAGCCGGGAGGCTTGTCTTACGACCAATTAAATGTGAGCACTATCCGGCAGCGGGTATCTTCAACCGTGCCCGGGTGCAAACTACATAGCGAACCAACCTCGGTCTTGTGATCTAATCTTCTACTTAAACCCTGGTCCATCCCTTTTGTCCCTCCCCTTCCCCTTGTCTGGGATCTCGTCTGGGATGAATGGCCGTAGTCCTTCTAAAGTAGCGTCCATTGCTGCAACCAGATCACGGTCTGAATCGATTTGTTCACGCAACCGGTCTTTCTCCCTCCTCAAGGTGGCCAAAACATACCGATAATGGCTCGTTGTCGCTATGCTGTCAGGCAGGGATCTGAGCGCCTCCTGGTGAATTTCGCTATGACGAACCAGGTCCATACGATCCATCTCAGTAAACTCATCTCCCCTCGTCAACAATTTATCAAAGGTGGCCTGCAAATTCCTAATTGAAGGGTCGGATGAAGCCTTGGGGTCCATAGCTCTTTCCCACACTTTGCCAATTGCCTGAACGACCTCGGCTACCACGCCCGTGCGATCACCAATGCTGTCATCAGACACAACCTTGATATTGTACTTGCGACATAAACCCCTTGCACGTGGGGAGTTTGGATCCAAGTCCAACAATTCGGTCGAAGGTGGTGGGCGTGGTGTTGTCCTCTCTTGAGTGTAGATGAAGACAGGAGCCGGGCCGAAAACGAAGGCATCGCCTGGCCGAGTTGGCAGAATGGCAGCTCCTCCTTGGCCCTGGAGTCGTAATTTGGCCTCTTGTGATTTCGTCAGATACTTCCGTGATCCCAGAGTACTATTGGACCTTGAGGCGCCAGGGGAAGACATGCCTGGTTTGTCAGAGGCAGGAGCTGGAGCAGACGTGCCAGGTGTTTGAAAATCAATGGAAGGCTGAACAGCTGAGGCCGGGGTAAATGAACGATGGACTTGAAAATCGAAAGGGGATCCTTTATTAGCCGAGGCTGGTGCAGGGTTGTTAGGCTTTTGGAAATCGAAAATGGATGGCTGACGAGCCGAGGACGGGGGAACAGGCGGCACATTCGTTGAAGTGTCCACTTGCTGAAAATCAAAAATTGATGCCTGACGAGCCGAGGCTGGTGCAGGGATGTCAGGCTTTTGGAAATCGAAAATGGATGGCTGACAAGCCGAGGATGGGGGAACAGGTGGTATATTCGTTGAAGTGCCCACTTGCTGAAAATCAAAAATCGATGCCTGACGAGCCGAGGCTGGTGGAGATCTGCCAGGCTTCTGGAAATCGAAAATCGATGGCTGATGAGCCGAGGACAGGGAAACAGGCGGCACATTCGTTGAAGTGCCCACGTGCTGAAAATCGAACATTGATGCTTGATGAGCCGAGGTCGGGGCAAAAGCTGAAGTACCGACTTTCTTAAACTCGAAAATGGATTGGTGAGCCGAGGCTGGGGTGAATGGGTTGGAACTTAGAGCAGGGGTAGGTTCTTTGAAATCAAAAATGGATCTGTGAGGAGCCGAGGATGGGACGTCCACTTCCATCACTAGTTCGGATTCTTGGCTCTGTCCTATCAGCCACCCAGAATTTAGGTTTGGCTAGTTTTCTGTCACCGACTGGAACTCACCACTTGGTTGAAGAGGGGGTAGAGCCTCGGCCGTTCCTAAGATATGGTTAGAACTGCTCAGCCGACAAGAGTACATAAAACTTACCATCCTTCATTTCTTGGTCTTTCATCACAGCTTCTGTTTATCTACATTAAGTAGACAATCCTTGGTGTGGAGTAGGGACAATACCTGGATTTGTTAAAGACATATCAGTCAGAGAGTAGATAGCTTTTCCTGGGATTGCACTGTGTGGTTGGTGATGAAGACGCATTGTTTTTCAACGGTGGGAAAGCAAGCCACTGCAGATCGGCCATGGAACATTCTGCGGATCTCGGTTGAACATCGTACGGATCTCGGTTGAAGTAACGCCACCACGTGACCGCGTTTACAACTTCGTAATTTCACATTCACCATTGTCCCATTCCAACGCGCACATTCACCACTCTCGATCGTCCCATTCCCACTTACCATCTCCACTGCTGAACTTGCTCAAGCCGCTCAACAGGCCCATACCCTCACTCCCGGGTTCTTGGAGGATGTTAGGGTGGCCACCTCCACGCTTTTGAACTTTTACAACCGTCACAGGGAAGGTCTTCTGGCCCACCAACGGACGGTGGAAGAGGATGCATACAGGAAAGCTGTGAGTGACTAACAATGATTTGTTGACTGAAATTGGATCTCTTTCTCCTACAGGAATGATTTGTATGTTTGCTCATCGACAAGAATATGTGGTATAACGCGGCCCAGTGGCTCAACCACCCTTGGATTTTGGCATACACGGAAATGGCCCGAGCGGGACCATCGGTTGATTGGACCAAAATGTTCTCGATCCCACAACCCACCACCCCTACCTTCTTTATGGAAGGTTATGCTGGTCCCTCTCCCCCTTTACCTCCATCTTCGACCGATTCATTGCTCCCAGTCACAGTCCCAACTCCCCCATTGCCGGTACCGACAGCTTCATCATTGCTCCCGGCCCCAACAAAACCAACGCGTCAGGCAAAATCAACCAATCCTGTGCCAGCGGCTGAAACGAAGTCCAAGAGTAAGACAAAGTCTGGGCGAAGGAAACCCGAGGCCGGGTCCAGCACCCAGCCACAATCAGAGGTGACTCCTAACGACACCGCTGCCCCAGTCCAAAGCAAAAAAAGAAAAGGGGACTCGATCGAAGCCAGGCCAAAGAAGACCAGAGTCGTGAGCGCGGAGTTCATCAACAGCAGCAGTGATGAGGAAACATTGAAGCCGAAGTCGGAGTCACTTCGACCAGTTGGTGGGGAAGCAAAGGCGGTTAAACCCAAGTCCCAGCCCCATTTCTCCCGCATGACACCCAGTGCCGGCTTCAGTCTCATCCGAAGGCCCAAGTTAGACCCCGACGCCGGTCCTCCCAAGACCGCCATGGCCGCTTTAAGGCAAGCCAAAACTGCCGAACGTCTTGCAAATCAGAATGCCGCGATTGCGAAAGGCAATTATCAGCTTGCGGATATCCCCTGTGAGGCCTGCAGCAAACGCCAAGATCGAGACATTGTTCCATGCGCTATCCATTCCCCCCCACAACAAGGATCCTGCTTCACCTGCAGTACGGGTAAGACGACCTGCACATATGCAGTAAGAGGTCTTTATCATGCCCCACTGATTCCTGCCGGATTCTGGTCATTCCTGTGGAATCCGGCGGAATCCAGAGGAATCAAATTTGGCAGAGACACCAGCCAAAATGACATTCCGGGGGACAAATATTCCTCGGGAATGATGTCATTCCTGATTAGTAGCCGGAATGGTCCCCGGAATGGACAAAAAGGAATGACACCGGAATGTAATGACTGGAATTTACATTACTAATCAATAATATTAATAAACATTAATATGCCGATGCCCAAATTGAGCTTCGGCATTTGCCGACATTTGATTTGGCATCATCCACACTCACCCTCTTCCTCACCCACCACCATCATCATCAACGACACCCATCCCCACGTCACCACGCCACCACTCCAACGGACGACGACAACACACCAACAGACGACACGTCACGTCAGCGGACGACGACGACGATGACAATGGACGGCAACACGTCAGCGACGACGATGACGGCCACGCGTCGACGGACGACAACGGCAACACATCAACAGACAACACAACACGTCAGCCGACAACGACAACGACCGACAACAACGATGGCCACGCATCAACGGACAACGACACATCGACAGACGACGATGACGGACGACGACGGCGACACGTCAACGGACGACACGACACGTCAGCGGATGATGACGACGACACGTCAACAGACGACGACGACGGACGACGACGACGACACGTCAATGGACGACGAGGACAGCCACACGTCAACCGACGACGTCGACGAGCCCCTTCCCTTTTCCCTCCCCCCTCGCTTTTCCCTCCCCCCTCCCTTTTCCCTCCCCCCTCCCTTTTCCCTCCCCCTTCCTATTCCCTCTCCCTTCCTTTTCTCACCCCCTTCCTTTGTCATCCCCCTTCCCTGTCCCTCCCCTCCCTCTTCCCCCTTCTTTATTCATCCCCCTTCCCTGTCCCTCCCCTCCCTCTTCCCCCTTCTTTATTCATCCCCCTTCCCTGTCCCTCCCCTCCCTCTTCCCCCTTCTTTATTCATCCCCCTTCCCTGTCCCTCCCCTCCCTCTTCCCCCTTCTTTATTCATCCCCCTTCCCTGTCCCTCCCCTCCCTCTTCCCCCTTCTTTAT